>NC_092208.1:60505069-60542120 GCF_043381705.1 Parasteatoda tepidariorum
CAGTTTTAACTTCCTTTAGCTTTTGAAGTTGATTCTTGACCTGTGACTGTGAGTTTTTAATTTTCTGATGATTTTTATTGATTTTCTTTTCGTAATTTGTTTATTCTTTTGAATGTATCTTGTTTTTCCTGGACCTCTATACAAAACCATAGGGGTACTGAGGGAGATATTTTAAGCTTTTGCTTCTCCCTCAAATAGAAATGGTTTTGTTTTTAATGGCTACCGGGGCCGGTACCCCCTGAAGACGTCGGCTTCGGTGGTCGTATTTTTGTTTTATTTCATTTGTTTTGTATTGATACTTTTTTCTGAAATTTCTGCTGCTTTTTAGCGCGTTTTTTTCAAAGAAGTTTTTTCCTTTTGATCTTAATTATTTGTGTTTTCTTTCAGTATTCAAAATTCCGTATCGCCATGTTCGATTGTAAGCCTTCTCAATATTGAAGAACATAGAGGCAAAATGGTTACGTCGGACAAAGGCATTGCGAATTCGTGACTCTAAAGCAGCATGGTTATCGATCGTGGATCTTCCCTTGCGAAAACCACTTTGGAAGTCAGGAATAAGATGACTATTTTCGAAGTAGTATACCAAGCGAGAGTTGATCATCCGCTCAAAGGTTTTCCCAAAACAACTGGTTAACACTATAGGGCGATTGTCCGGTGTGAGCACAGGGGGCTTTAGCCCCCTTATATTTTATAAATGAAGGGACACAAGCCCTTCTAACATTACAATTTTTCAAACAATATTTGCTTAATTAAATTTACAATTAAAAAAATAGATATTTTTTTGTATCTGAATTCTAAAAATATGTTTCTATTTTAATCGAGCTTTAACATTTCCTCGGTGGAAGCTGCTACCAAATCATCCCTTGCTCACTCCCACTTCCGCAAAAGGAACATACGGTCTTATTGATGACCAATGAGGAAAATTCTTGATTTCCAATGTCACAGCGAACGGAATAAATAATAATTTACAGGTAAACAATTTCTTTCTTTAATTTTATTTTGATTTTGAAACAATTCGAATCATGAAGTTCAAATTGCAAGTTTGAGTTCTTGATTGCCATTTTGTGAGGTTAAGTTAATTCTGACCCGTTTAACACGTTCGCTGCCACTGACGCACTAGCGCATCAGAGCGGCACCTCCTGGTATGCCGATGACGAGCTAGCGCGTCGATCGACTATGATAAGTTATATGCTCTGTGCTTTGGGAGTTGAACGGAGAGGTTGTTTCAGCACGTTAGAGAAGCACTTTTTTTTTTGTGTGGTTGGTTTTCAAAACTTTTGTTTGAATTTTTTTATGTGCGTGACTGCCAATATCTGCATATTGTGCTTATTATTTGTAAATATTTTCAGTATTGTTTCATAAATGGTACTACATATACTTGAATGGTATTCCGTTTTATTTCTTTTAAGCTGCTATTTAATGCAATATGTCAGTAATTTCTGAGAATATTGATCAGACGCGCTGAAGCGTCAGTGGCACTCAGGAAGACAGGTTGAGTCTGTGTGCCAGTGACGCTCCAGAGCGTCGAAAAAAACGCTCTCTTAACAGGAAAATAATATGTTTCTTCGTTTTTCTGGTTTTCCTAGTAAAATATAAGGAACATTTAAACCATTGAAACCATGTTTTGTAATCCGGCTTCTGAGGATGAAAATATCATGTTTAGTGGCAACGAATGTGTTAATAATATATAAATAGTATATATACACATACAGGGAGGAGAGGAGAGCCCCCCCCCCACCTTTGAGATACTTCCGCAGTCACTGGCGATAGTAAAATGGATGTTTCGAATCTTGACTTGGTTTTAAGATGGATACCACACTTGCTTCACAGCAACCAGGTGGGTACGTTTGTTCGGTCCATATTCTATTGAACAGAACGAGAACATTTGACAAAGACGTTCGATCTAAGTGGCGGAGCATGCGATACGTGAAATCATCAGGATAGGGGCTTGTATTATGAGAATGATAGAGCGCTTGCTGTAATTCTACAAAATTATAATTGCTGTTATAGCAGAAGAGAAGGCGCGTATCAAAGTTGATGTTATATCACATTATAAATTATTTATGCGCATATCAAAGTTCTCTATTTCACTAATTCAGCAATGATACTTTCTATTTCTGAGGCTTTATTGTTTTTCATTCCTTTGATACAGTAATCAATTATTTCTCTTGCTAGATAAAGTCTTCAACACCAGTTTCTTGATCTTTCTCATTATTCATCTCAGCAATTAAATCTTCACTCTCATTTTCAAATTATAAATCTCTAAAATATTCTCTCTTTCTTTCTATTACTAGTTTTTCTTCCATTAATCTATCTTTTTGACTATTATTATCTTGATTATTATATGTCCATTAATTTTTGGTTGAAATATTTTGGTCTGAAAATCCAGTGTTAAGTATAGTTTCCTTTCATTTTGCCTTTGTTATGAATCAATTTCTAATATTTCTTCTTTTAACCAGTCCTTTTTCTTTTTTAAAAAATTTCCTTCACTTTAAGACTTTTCCTCACTCTGGGCATCTCTTTACACTTATTATAGTCACTTTGTAGTGTTATACATATTCCCACACTTAAATACCACGTAACTAAAATATGTATTTAACAAAATGGCTTTATTTTATTGAAATTACTAAAAACTACTCAATTAATTACAGATTGATTCATTGATTTTATATTTGCTTTTTTTAACATACAACTTGATCTAATTTTAATATTTTTTAAATGGACAATTATATGAGAAAATGTTAAACATTAAAAACAAATTCTGATATTAAATATAATAATATATGCATAAAAAAAGCATACTTATTTTTAGGAATAGTTGTGAATCGTATTTCAGTTCCAGGGACAACTTTCATGTCAGGTAAAAATTTTTCCTCCAGACTTTGAAATCTCTTTTCATTAGAACTATCAGGTTCTGAACTCTCTTTTGATGGATATTGCATGGGTAGAAGTTGAGTAACAGAGCTAATAGATCCATTAAGAGGCTGCAATCTTGCAACGAGACTTTCTGAAAAAATAAATGCAAATAGTTAAAAGATCATAAAGGTAGGTAACAATATAACTTGTGCATTAAGTGAGAAAAAAATGTACAACTTTAAATATCTAGCAAAGATTATGACTTGCTGAAGTTGAAGAATTGAATTAGTTCTGGACAAATTTCTAAGGAGTGTTAACACAAGGACACCCATATTGTGTATAAGGAAAGAAAACAGCTTTCAGTAATTGAGGAAGGAAAGAAAGTGAATGATATGAACTTAGTTTATTTTCGTTTAAAATTGATTTTTTAAAAATTTAAAAGTTTAGACAAACAGATTTTGTAGCAAGGTATTATATTACATAAAGCACTTCTGTGAAAGCTAGAAAGTGGGGGTCAGGAAGATTAAGGCTTCTTATTTTTGATCAATGGCAGGATGGTGATGGTGCCTTTACTTTTTAACAAAACCAGTACCCATTATTATGAAGTTGGAGAAGGAGCTTCAAGCCATCATCAGGGACTGAATCCCGAGACTTCTCAATGAGAGCTCAGACTCTTAACCACTGTGTCTTATTATAATACTTACAAGTAGGGGTACACAGATATTGTTCACCAAAAAATATGCCAAGATTTTAGTAAAATTTAATATACAGTCGGACCCAGATTTAACGAATTCATCGGGACCGGAAATTTTATTCGTTAAATCGGGGTTCAAAAAAAATTTGTTTTTTTGTACATATGTATTATTAAAAATTACTAGTTATAAACGACTATCAAAGATAAGAAAAGAATTTCCTGTTTGACTCACAGCCCACGTGACAAACCCCCGGAAAATGACCCTGCAAGTGTAATATGTCTTATTAACTCTGCCCACCTCCCCAAGACGAATTTTGTTTTTCCCTGTTGCGGTCGTTTCTTTTGTTTGAGACGAATATTCACTTTTTCTATTTTATTCCTCCCAGGAAAGATTTTTTTCCCTTTAGAATCTGCCAATTACAAAAAAATTCAATATTTTTCTGATCAAAATTAATGAAAAATATTTTTTCCAGATGCTGAAATAATTCGTTAATTCGAGGTTAATTATTCGTTAATTAGGGGATTTTGACTCTGTTTTTGCAGGGGTTGAAAAAAAATTCGTTAAATCGCGAAATTCGTTAAATAGGGGTTCGTTAAATCGGGGTCCAACTGTATAAGTTGTTAAACTGCTATTCATTCTATAACACCTTGAATCCTAAAAATTGATCCTGGATCCTAGAAATTTTATAGAACCTGCATCNTTATGACTTGCTGAAGTTGAAGAATTGAATTAGTTCTGGACAAATTTCTAAGGAGTGTTAACACAAGGACACCCATATTGTGTATAAGGAAAGAAAACAGCTTTCAGTAATTGAGGAAGGAAAGAAAGTGAATGATATGAACTTAATTTATTTTTGCTTAAAAGTTGAAACAAACAGATTTTGTAGCAAGTTATTATATTACATAAAGCACTTCTGTACTGTATTTATATTTGAACATTTGAAAAAAGAAGTTCTAAAAATTTTTTTTGATTATGGAACTTAATAGCCTGCTGGCTTAAATACTTATGATTTCCGAAAATACATTCTAATAAAAGTTATTATGCATAATAATATAAGACTTTTTCGAAAAGTTTTTAACAAAGAGCAATCCTAGAAAATAGGCAGTCCAAAACTTTAAAGTCGAATTTCTTTTTCCCATTTTACTAATTTCCAATACATAAAAAAACTTCAAAACTTATGTATTTTAAAATATTCATTTTATAAGAAATCTGAAATATATCATTGAATATTTTTTAAATTTCCTGATACATTTAATTGTTTTGAGTAGCCTAAGAGAAGTGTTTGGTCTGTTACTGTCAGGTCAGTTACAAAAGATAATTATTTTTAAAATAACTCATTAGTTGTTGATATTAATATAGCTTTTCTGATTCAGCATGAGGGGAGAATCATTTTAAGAAACAATCTTGTGACGAAAGATTATTTTAGAAGATTCTTGGATTTTCAAAATTATGTATTTGAGTATTTTTTATGTTGTCCAGTCTGTTACCAACATTTTAAAGTTAATAAGTGAAGCTTTATCAACTGCTCGTCATATACTTTTATATATAAGTAAGTCAGTAACCATATTTGTACCATTATGTCCCATGCCAAAAAAGTTTACATGTTGCATTAAAAAAAATATTCAATTTTGTAAAATTGTCCAGTTTGTTACCTGTTAATGTATTTTTTAGTTTAATGATGACTTATAAAATCCTCAGAAATCTAAATTTTAATTCAATCTCGATGCTGATAAAAACATGTGAAGGACAAGTACATCAATCAATGTTAATCATCAATAATGATCAAATTTAATTTTAAAACGGTTTCAGTTTCGAAAATGCCTTAGATTAGAAAATTATTATAAAGCAAGAAAGACCTTAATTAACAAAAATTTTAAGACAATATTTTACCTGAAATATTGCATGTAAGTCTATTCCATTGTTTCAAATGCTGATAAGGATATGGACCTAAATATCTATCCATTTCTTGCAAGTTTTCTCGAATTCTTCTCTTATCATCTCCTGAGGGTTCCACACTGTTTAAATCTACAGAGAAAAAGTTTTCAAAAATGGATAATGTGTATTTATTATTACAAATTAATTATTTATGTGTAAAATATAAACAATAGAAAAAAAGCAAGTTAAATTTTATTACACTTAGAACAGAAGTCAAAAACAGTTCCTAAGCTACTTTTGTTCATTTAAAATTTTAAGGGATTTAAATATTTTTATCGAGAAGGAAAAATGTCATGCATTATTTATTGAAATTCTTTTTTAATTCGTACTTCAGTGTTCGTATATGTCATAATATTGCCTAAGACAAAAAATATTGTGTAATGCAATTGAATTCTAAAATTAAAATATTGCACATTAAAGAAAAAAAATTGTTACTCTTTCTTTTGAAATATTTTAAAATATATTTAAATCTTTCTTTTCACAAGAAGGTTTTACAATTTGTGTCTAGGAAGTCTGATAATGACATGCCGTGACGTTCATGATATAATAATATAAAGTTATTAATGTTTTGATTCATCCATGGTTTTTTTATTTTATTTCCTTAATTTAAATTATACCTGTGCAAGGAAATTACATTTTATATTCATAAGCCCCCTTCTCTCTTATAAAGCCTATGAATAGACTTGAAAATCAAATCTGGTGCAGTTTATAATCCATGCATCACTTATCGAAACATAAGATGCTAACATAAAATTGGCATTCAAAATATAAGTAGTTATTCTTTTAAACATTCAAGCACTAGCCAAAATACTATAGGAATTACAGTACATTTAATTTCAGATATATAATAATAAATTTTTTTATTTATATAATGCTTAAACTATATTAAAAATCTCCTTAAATACTTTTAATTTCTATTTTTAGACGAATTTTACCCTATAAAGAAATTATTGCACTACTGGAGATTGAATAAAACAAACTTTGTAATCGTTTTTCAATATGTACCTATTTTGCATAAATATAAACATACATTACACAGCTTGAAATACACTAGAAAGTAGATCAACTGTTTTTACCACATAATTATACCTAAATATTTTTATGAAAACAGAGAAATCATGATAAGAAGAAGGCATTTACCTTCACTCATGGCATCCCATTTCTTTATAACTATTTCTTGCGGAGCAAAGTAATGGAAAAAACCAGTTCGAGGAGCAACTGAGCCTTCTTTGCTAACAGCACTGTAATAGATAAAATGCAACCCAGGAGGAATCATTTTTAAACCTTGAAATTTATCACCTACTTGATACACTTTCATATCAATACCAAAAACAGAACCAACAGGAAGACCGAGCACGATCAGTATTCCACCATTTTCAAACAATTTCCTGGCTTTTTCTGGTGGCAATTCAAGATTATCTTCATGACTACGTTTAAATGATGAAGCTGCCATACTGTAACATAAAATTAAATATATTATGACAAAAACTATAATTAATGTACTGAAAATATCTATGCAAACAATAATACAATATAATATACTACAAATTTTGTACATTTTAAGTATATTGTCAATTTCAGAAACAGTCATGACATCACACTGGCTTGACTAATAAGATAGATTCATAAGTTCAAAGAAAACTTGTGAAGATTTTTATATTCATATATATGTCAAAATAATTGCCAAGTATTGGCGAAAATCCGGTCACGGCATATGAGAAACTAATCACAAAAAAAGTCACAGAAGAGGACAAAGTAAAGGTGAAACTTATATCCACACCCAGACAAGTCACAACATAAGTTTTCTTAATTTCTTGCAAGTCAAGTGCAAAAGCATTTTAGTGATTGTAATTGGCAGAAACAAGTAACCAATATAGAAAAACCTTTAAGTGTTTTAAATTTCTATTCTTAAAAAATAAGATTAAATGTTAATTAATAAAAAATGCATTTAATTCTGTAACTTTTTTATCTTATAATTAAAACAACACATTTGAAAGTTTAAAATGAAATTGTTGTCCCATTTTATTATAAATTAAGAACTATTAAGCTTTATTATTTTCAAAAATGGAAATACAAACCAGATATTTTTGCAAAGTAGCAAGCATTAAAAATAAACTGACAAATTAAACGTGCTTTTAAACATTTAGACATGCTTAAATAAACAAAGGAACGATTCTGTTTACATAAGGCCATAATAAATCACCAAGCTATTTTGCTTAATTAATTGTGCTAGTATGTGGGGTATTGTGGTAATAAATACCTAATATACTATAGGTAATGGGGTTAAAAATTTCATATTGCCTTTGACAAAGAATAGCATTTATGTAAAAAACTGAAACATACAACTTCCATAGCGGTACTAGTTCATGCCAACTACCATTGTCAAGGCACCAAAAAGTTTTGTACTACAAAAAAAAAATTTTTTTTTTCTCCAGAGGTTTGCTGATTACAAGCTGGACCAACTCGAAGGCGACTAATCTCCTCCTTCTGCAATATTTTTTATGATGATACAGAAATCTTCAACAATTTTCAAAATGGGAAAAGTAACTGCATCATATAAGTTAAAAATAAAACATTAGTAAAAATTAATTTACTTCGAGCAGCTGAAGAAATCCAACTATACAATCGAAAGTTTAAACTCCTAAAAAAATAAACAATCAATAAATTTTGATTAAGCAAAAGTCATAGGAAATAAAAATCATTATTATTAGATTAAAAAATTCGCTTTTTTCACCTTCCGCACTTTATTTGCTACAGGATCAAGTTTTAAGTAATGCAATTTTGATTAATATTTAGCTTGTAGCTTTCTAAAAATAATAATTTAGCATTTCCTTGGGTTGATTTTCATAAATTTAGTAAGATTTCATTACAAAAGCAGAAAGCCGGATGCTTACAGAATCAATCAATTTGTGATTGATTGTAAACAATCATCCGACGTCAATTCCGTAACATCTCTTATCAAAAATATCTGTTAGTGCTTTGCGAAACATTTTTTCTATTCAGTATAACTCTTTTATGTTATCAAGAAGTTTAATTTAAAATGGCTAGTTCTCTATTGTTAGCTGGTAGAGTTGCTATTATAACAGGAGGTGGAGGAGGTATCGGACGGACTGTAAGCAAACTTTTCGCTAAAGAAGGTGCTACAGTCATTGCTACTGATAACAATGAATCTGCTTTAAAGGAAACTATCCAAATGATGCCTGGTTGGTACTTTAAAAAAATTTTTTGTGTAATTCTTGATAATTTATTGACAAATTACTAGTCCTAAATTTAATATTTATTTTAAATTTTTAACAAATTGTACCTATAGTATATTTAAATATTTATTTAGGCTGTGATAATTCCAGTTTTTATATTTTTATTGAAAATCGATTTATGTAAGTTTATAAAATATGGGAAATTTTCTATACCATGATTTATGGCAGAATAGTCAACAAGTCTTGGCAACTTTCGCGAAGTGGCCCGCAAGAAACTAAAAAGAACATCTCAGAAAGGTACTAACTTGAAGGGTATAATTCGTATTCTCCCTCGGGCTAACCTCTTCTTTTTTTTCTTGAAAAAAGGAAAATTTTTCAGAGCTTAAGCAAATGAAATTTTCATTTACGTCTTTTCATAAAGGATACTCACAGAGAAAGAATAAATATTGCCCTATCTGCATTTAAGTTAAATAAAATTACAAATTGTTAAATCATTAAATACAAATAATTATATGGCTCCAATTTATTCTGCATTTTTTTATCGTCACTATCAAAGGTGATAACTGCCAATTTGAGGTTTAGAATTTTACTTCTGTGAATAATTGTGATAAAATGATCCAGGGAAGGAAAAGAGCAAAGGTTTGGGCTGTTTAAGGAATTGCCTATTTAATTAGTAGTGTGTTTTCATGTTAACTTTGAAGCAAAGCATGTGTTCAAAATCATTGTAACTGCTTATTTTTTAATTTAAGTTCAATTGACAGTTATAAATTTGCCCAGGAATTCACTTTGCTAATGTTGTTAGTTAAGGTTAAAGAATTGCCCTGATGTTTTTTTCAATCTATCCACTAAACCTGGATAAATTAAAATTGTTCAAATTAATTTTACAATGATGCACAAAGTCAGCTTGAAGTAATGCATAGTACATCTCAGTGTGAGACTGTAATTTTAATTTGAGGCATTTTGTTTTAAATAAAGTAAGGCTCAAGTTAGTTGTACGTTAATTAAATTTTTTGTATCTGAAGGGACTTAATTTGACTATGGAGTCTTTTTTTTTCTTACTGTGCATTTGCTGAAATTATGATTAATGATTGGTAGGTATTTCACTATATTTTGAAGAAAAGACACATGATCGATGTTTTATAAGTGACTTCAATGTGTTTATTTTATTGTTTTTAATATGTTTGCTTAGCATTGTAAAATAGTAGTTTGGATTTATCTCAATATGCAATCTACATGCATAATACACATTAATTTTTTTAATTGTCGAATTTTTTAACTCAGCTCTTTTAGTTCCACTGTCAGGTATACTCTACAGTGAAGTTTTTTTAAAGTTAAGTACCCCTGCCAATAAAACAGTTGCCTGAGGGCTGAGAATAGATATAGATCTATAGCTATTTATGAAGTGCATATTCTGTGTTAAAAAAAAATGACTGTAATTCTAGTGAACTTCAAATTGAATGGGATTGCAATATTTGATTTCTTTTTTGGCACATGTCATAAGAAATCCACCAAAAGAGGTTTATGATAAGAAAATTAAAAAAAACACCCAACATTGGATGCAGAGTTACATCAAATCAGTTCCTTTTATTTTGTTCATGTTTTAATGTTAGAAAGAACTTATCTGAAATTTACAATGTTATTGTCTTCCTGCTTGGCAGAGTTTGCTAACTTATTAGAGATTTCTATTATGATTATGCTTGTTTGCTAATTACTTCTGGTTCTTATTGTGTTAAATTTTGAAATTAGTAAATTTTTTTTTTAAAAATTGTATTGATTTAAAAAATAGTGACTTAAATTTAACCTGTTTTAACTAATACTTTTATGTGCCGTTACAAAGTTAGTAAAGAACACTCCAAATTACTTAAACTTTTCAAATGGAACTGTAAGCTTTTTGTACAAGCCAGTTTATATTTTCTAAATGATATCATAATCATTTAGTTTATAATAATTCTTTTATCATTATTTTAAATGATTCTGTTGAAAATTCAAACAATTCATTCAGTTTAAATTTTTACTAGATCTGGTTTGCCTAAAACACGCTGGTCAGATTCTTAATTTCCTACTGCAATTTTTTATATAAATTTTTATTTCTGTGAAAAAGTTACAACAAATAATGCAGTTGGCACAACTCGTGAATAATTTCTATTACTAATAAAAGTTGATTATAAATTTAATTTAACTCTAAATCTTTTTGCATAAAAAAGGAAGGTACAGTATATCTCTACTCTCCTCTCTTAGGATTAAACACTTAATGAGTCGATGACTCTATTAAAGCACTATATACTGTGTTGTATATGCCAAAAATTGTTGAGAGAATGTGAAAAATAAATAGAACACGTAATTTTCTAGCACAGAAAAAAATGAGAGAAAATAGCCGAAGCAAGTTTATGTAGGTAAAATTATTACCAAGCGTTTAATTATATATATAAAAAAATTTCTTTTGTTCATTATTAATGGTTGATTAAGAAAATTAGAATAATTCGGAGTATTTACTTTGTTGCTCTTCCTTAATGCAGGTGTTTGAGCAGTTCTAATTAAAAGCCTTTATTGTTCAAATGTGAATATTCCTGCTTTGTAAATTCTTTGTTTTTTTATTAATAGATAGAATAGTTATAAATGTGAATATTAACAAAGATATAAAGTGAAATGTGAGTATTGATAGTGGGATAAAGATTCGCATTTGTAATATGGATCTGCTTTTGGTAAAAGGGATCCAAAAAACAATGGAAGCCCTAAGGAACTATGCAAGTCTCACAAAGCATTATGTAATAACTGTCAATAATAATTAAGTTGTAATATGGCCAGTGGTTTAATAATTATTGTAGTCATGAGTGTATTTATTCCTTTTCATTACTAGGTATTTTACCAAAACCCTAATTTTATGGTGTACTTTAATTTTAACTCCCCTTGCCTTCAAGCTGAGGTCATTTTTTTAAAATTTTCATTCCTGGCAGGAACATCTTTGACTTCAGATATGTATTTTTATTAGATCTAATATGCTGTGAATATGATTTCTTTTTTCCCTTTAATTTAATAGTGCCTTAATTTATATTATGCTTAAATTATGTGTTGATTCTCAGGGTTGGCAAGTTTTTGACACATGACGGTTTTTACCATGATTTTTATCGTCATGTCAAAAAACCCTCTGTCAAAAACTGTCCAAAACCCATAATTTTGGTAAAACTGTATTTTTATTTGAGTTTAACCGCTTATAATTTAAAATTAATCCATTTTTGGGCAATAAAATTAGAAAAAAAGTTGTTAAAAGATATTTAAGAACAGGTTCTTGCATTTTCCCAACATGATTATACCAAAACATACTATTTTTTTATATTTTTATTTCAACGACTTAAAACTCCTCATGCACCACAAAGTATAGCATGAGGCTTACAGTTGTAAGTAGAAAACTTACAACTGTAAAAAAAGGAGAAAAATTTACAAATTTACATTAAAAACAAAATTCCGCAAGACATTCAATACTTTTGACCAGTTCTGATAAGACAGGTGGCCAACAAATAGAAAGACGTCTCAAATCAGTCTTTAAATTCATTCGGGCACTCGCATACAGACTACAGTGAAGAAGAATATGTTTAGCATCTTCATCAGCATCGCCGCAAGCACAAATTCCACTGGTCTGCAGATGGAAACGAAATAAATATCTCTTAAAATTTCCATGGTTTGTTAAAATTTGGGTCAATTTAAAATCAGTTGCAAAGAATTTACATTGCAAACTGTGAAAAATGGGTGGAAAGAACCTTTTCGTCCAAAGTGACCGAGGCGAAGCAGGAAATTCAGCATTCCAGTCCGCAATGATTTTATCTCTAGCGATGCGCTTCCAGTGAGAAGCTGGAACAGACACCCTTGAGTCTATTTCACCACACGTAGCTTCCCTAGCCGATTGGTCTGCTCTTTCATTGCCCAAAATACCGCTATGGCCACGAACGTAAGAAAAATGAATACATAGTTACATATTCAAGAGCGTTCAAAATCGAGTGAATTTCCACCACAAGCTTCTCAGTAGAAGTCGTGTCACGCAAAAGGAAAAGTGAAGAAAGAGAATCTGTACAAATGAGATATTTAAAAATTTGGTTTTCACTAAAAGAATTTTGTATCCACTTAACAACCAGGTTTATACACAAAAGTTAAGCCTGGAAAACAGTACATTCATTATGTAGTCGGTAAACATACTATTTGAAGTAAAATATTCCTACTAAACAAAATTTTCAACATTTCCAAGCATCATTTTGTTTGGCATATTACATTACTGAAGAATGTCAAGATTGATTACTTTCATTCATAAAATCTTGCTTTGAGAAACACATGTACACATAAAAAGAAAGCCTCATAAAATAAACTTTTCTTAACAATTTTGCTTTAATTCAAGTGCTTATGTCTTGCCCATCCAGTTCCGCATCCATTGAAAGAATCTTCTCGAATTTTGGACTCATCCATACTAAACTCAGAAATCGACTGGGCAATGAAAAATGCGCAAAATTAGTCACTTGCTATCGTATGCTTCGGCACAGTGACCCCGACTACTGAACATGTAATTTTGTTTGTAATTAAGTTTTGTTTAATGTGTTTTTTCAACTGAATAAAAGTTTTAACTTGACAAAATAGCAGTAATTCTTGACTTAAAGTGTGTTAGTAGTTACAAGTTTTGTTTAGCTTATTTCTAATATTTAAGAAATGCCAAATTTTTAATTCTTCTTTTTAGTTCTTGAATTTATTAATAGTTCCAAGCTTTTTTGTTTGTTTGTTTATTTCTATCAATTAAGAAGTGCAAAATTTTGAATCCTTTGCAAATCAAGCTATAATGATAAAAGTAAGCATCACTATTTTCAATAAGTATATTACAATATTTCTGTATGAATGTATATCCTTCTATAAGAATACATGTATATAGTTTCAAAATCAATAGCATTCATTTATAAAGGCAATTATGTGAAAATAATATATTGTCCGCTATATGCTATAAATTAAAGAAAACAGTAGGTTTTTGACGATTTTTACCGGTAAAAACACGGTTTTTACCACTGTCATGTCAAAAACCAGTTTTTGACGGCAAAACCCCAACCCTGTTGATTCTTAAACATTGGCCTTTTACTAATTTTTTGAAATTTTTCTACCAAGTTAGCCTTTTTATCAATTAATAAACTTAATAATTTTGATAATGTTGATCTTTATTTTAGCCTGAATTGACTTTACTAACTAATTCTTATTAATATTAATTTTTTTTAGGTTAAACATTTTAGTTCTTTCACTTAGTAGCTTAAATCTATGTGATTGCTATGTTAATCTTAAAAAATAGATACAACAAGAGACACTGATACTTACAGAAACAATTTTAACAATTTAGGTTGAACTACACTGGGTCGGCATTACATAATTTGCACATTCACAATAATTATATTAATATTATCAAATTATTGATTTTTTTTTTAGTTTTGACTAGGTATTTTCTAAACCATTTTGAAATATGTTTATTTTTTTAGATGCTGATAAACATTTTTCCCATGTTATTGATGTTTCTCAAAGTGAGTCTGTTGCATCTTTCGTGCAAAAGATTTCAAAAGAGTGTCCTACTCCTGATGTTTTGGTTAACTGTGCTGGCATTACTAGAGATTGTCTGATGGTAAAAATGACTGAAACAATGTTCGACGATGTAATTAAAGTGAACTTAAAAGGTACCTACTTAATGACGCAAGCTGTAACTAAACTTATGATGGAAAAGCAGGTACAAAGTGGATCAGTTGTTAATATTTCAAGTGTATCAGCTAAAGGTAATTTAGGGCAATGTAATTATTCTGCTTCTAAAGCTGGCGTTGAAGGATTTACAAAATCTGCTGCCATTGAGTTGGCTCGTCATAACATTCGATGTAATGCTGTGGTTCCTGGTTTTATAAATACTCAGATGTTGAGTACAATACCTGATAAAGTTATGGAAAAAGTTGTAAAAAGTATTCCTCTCCAGAGATTAGGTGAACCAGAAGAGATTGCTGAGGTTTGTGCCTTCCTAGCTTCCAAGAGAAGCTCTTATGTAACTGGAAGCATAATTCAAGTTTCAGGCGGTCTTATGCTTTAATATAAAACTGAAACCTGTAATACGTTTAAAATAAATTGTAGATATGAGTACACCTGAAGTATTTTTTATAATATTTCATTTTCTTTTAAGTAATTTCTGCAATTTTTAGTTTTATCATTTTTCCTGAAAATTAAAGTGTCTATTGATTTTGATGTGTATATTGTTTTTGCTCTGCATTCTTTACAATATTAATTTAAACAAAATATGCTGGCTTAAAATATTATCCTACCTTTAGCTTTAAAACTCCTTATTGTTATTTAAATATCCACGTCTTGAGAATGCATAAATTGTGATTTTTTTTAAAATTACTTAATTAAGGTGTGGAGCTGAATCCTTACTAGAAATATGCAGCTATAGAACTGAAAAATTTTGCACTTTTCTGTTTTGGTAAAATGGCAACACCACTTTTATTGAACTTTGCGTATTCAGATATGTTAAAGACAGAATCAGCTTAGCTAAAATTTTGTCAAGGTCTGTATTGTGGAAGCATTAAAATGTTTAATACTTTTAAAACAAAAAAAAATTTAAAATTTAGTCCTGTGGTTATGGGGACAAGACAATTAAAATTGTAATATTCGTGAAAGTTGGTTCATTTGAAATAGATAACTTTCCATGCCAAATAAAAACATCACTATTATTGATTTTCACATATTCAGGTACATTATAAAATATTCAGTAAAATATTTCATGCTTTTAAAAGCAGAATAAAAAGTTTAAAATTTACTTAGTTTTCTTTGAGATGGCACTAAAGATACAGACAAATAAAATGGCAGTTATCTTGATATTTCTCTTTAAAAAGAAAAACTTCCCTCAAAAATTTTATATTCTTTTTTACCTTTCAATCTTTTGTCAAAGTTATTTCTTTAAACATAGAGTTTTATGATTTTTATTCTTTTTTTTAATTCTGCTCATTGAGGTATTTTCTTTTCACCAATCGAAAATGGGTTCCTATATTGTTAACAATCACTAAGATTGATTTTTTATTTTGGCAAGCATATAAACACACTTTAGAAATTAATGTACGCAATGAATCTATTTTTTATTCTAAAATAAGTGTAAATCTTTTTAATTTTTAACTACAGATTTTCATTAATTGAATATCTAAGTCGTTTAAAGCATTTTTATGTAATTGCTAATACACAGAAAACTGATGATAAAAATTTACATACCATGATAAAAATTTGCTCATTTTGGTTGTCATCTCTGTTTGGGGAAAAAATGTGCTGTAATTGACTCTTGTAATTTATAATGCAAATTAACTTTTTTATAATGACTACGGTTAACTATGATTGCTATGTGTAACAACACCAAAGGTTATGAGCAATTTGTTTATTATTGAAACAATCAATAGATCATTCAGTGAAAGATAGAAATAAGATAGAAATACTTAAAAAAAATATCGAGAATTTTAGATATTTTTTCCACTCTACACTAGCATTATTCATTTAAATAACAAATAAATGTCTGTATGCTCATGTCAGAAACTTGCAAGTTTTTTTTTTCATATTAAAGAATGCATTTCTAAAACTTTAAACATTGCAATATAAGTTGTGTTTCTTTTAATGCCTGTGCGCTTTGCTTTTAGAAAACAAAAATTACTTTAATATAATGGTGAGAGTTAATCAGTCAATTTAGCTATTATGGATTTTCCTAATTTCAAACATTTTTATGATCAAATATATGCTTTAAGCTAATTTTCATTTTTTCTCCTTATTATCTCACCTATGTAATATTAAAAAAATTGGATTAGAAAATTGATAAAAGAGAGAAACACAAAGCAGCACAAACCATCGTGATGTGTTTTGTATATTATAGTATTTGATTGGAAAATTAATTTGAAAAAACTTTTAAAAATACAATTATTTTTATATATAAGCATGTGAAAAGAAAGTAATTTTTTAAATCTAAATGTGATAACTGAAATAAAAAAATATTACATTCAGGTTTTAATTCCTTTCTCTTATAATTTTATGCCCAAGATTTTAGATTAAAAATATATTCCCCTTTTATAATATGTTGAAATAAAAAATCGTATTTTTTAAAAAAAAATTTCTGAATATGACTCTATAACTTACCTAAAAGCTTTTCTTTAGTACAAAATATTTTTGTTTGCAATTTTGTTTCACACTAGCCTCCTTTATAAGAATACTTCTGGGTGTATTTTAGTTGTTTTTAAACAATATATATTTAAATGAAAATTTTGTTTTATAGTATTTGGCAAACTTTTCCTGCAAATTGATGCTTTGTTGTTGTAACTTTACTTTTTTTAATGGTTATGTTTTCTGTATTTTTAGTCCACATTGTTGAAAATATTTTGTTATTGTATAATGTAAAATATTGCTACTTACATTAATTATAAATTTCCTAAGAATTTATAGTACTTATTTGTAAATTTATACACAATTTTAAAAATATTGGCGTCTTTTTGACATTATTTCCCTCTTTTATTGTCTGGAATAATTTTTTTTATTTTTGAAATTAGTTGTCTTAATTTTCACATATTTTGCCTTTCCTCCTTTATAGTCTCATATAAATGTAAAACAGTCAGAAAAATGTTTGAGATTGTTCACATATCCAAAATTTTCTGACCAGTTTATATTTTAATTTTTGAAATTTACATGCCCATGAAAAAAAATTGCTTAAACACTGGTTATACGTTAATATTATTGATAGTA
The DNA here is from genome assembly GCF_043381705.1 of Parasteatoda tepidariorum. Lineage (NCBI taxonomy): Eukaryota > Metazoa > Arthropoda > Arachnida > Araneae > Theridiidae > Parasteatoda > Parasteatoda tepidariorum. The sequence goes on from NC_092208.1 coordinate 60,522,513, forward strand.
TATCTTTTATCTTTTTTCATCTACTTACTGTTAGTGCTAATTTTAAATTCATATTGTCTTTTTCTATGGACACAATTGAAATTTTTTTTGACTATGTGAAAATGGTAGCAGAATTTATAGAGTAAATTTTGCAGTCAATTCAGATGAATCTGACTAATATAAGATTTAGAAATTATACATTAAAACTTTCTTGTTAAAATTTAGTTTGAATTTATAATTTGAGTTTCGTAAAGAATAAATCCTTATTAAATAAAAGCCTGTTATCAAGTAAGAGGCTCACTGGCAGCTTGAAACCTTTGTAGTTTTATATGAATGTGTGCCAGCTGGTCTTGTGAGTTGACTGATAAAGCTGAGCTTGTCTTATCTGTAGTACTGACAAAATCGCCACAATTATGTTATTATTCATAAAAGTTATACATATTGTATATGTGTTATTACATATTTTGTAAATTTCTTTCTTTTTTCATCTAATTACTATAATTAATGCAAATTTTAAATTCATATTTGGCAGATTTTTACAAAGAGCAGTATGGTTGTTAAAAGTTTCTATCATACATTTTTCTAAACTTGATCCTTGGTCTTATACATAATTGTCTTTAAAAATTGATATGTTAGAAAAATTACGTTTATCATTTACAAATTGTATATGTATTATTATAAATTGAAAGATAATTCTGTTATAATTTTTTATTCAAAATATACTTTTAAAATTTCGTAGTTATAAGCAAAAGCAATATAAAAGCAAGTAAAAAATCAATGATATAAATGTTTTTGTTGAAATTAAAAAATTTGGAAAAGGGTAAACTTTTTTTTAATAATTACTGATTTAATTTTTACATATACTACTTGCATCTTATTTTTCTTCATAAAATTTTATATATCAAGACAATCCTCGAATGATTAAATTAGACATATTAATGTCTTAGTAATAAAAATTATTCTTTTTACTTTTTACTAAATTTTTAATCACTCAAGATATTTCTGAGTTCTATTAGGTTTTGTATATTATCCTATTAAATACATTATTTTAAATGATATTATTTTTGAAAATTTTTATTTTGAGAATATTTTTACAACTTAAAACCAAAGAGTAGAAAATAGTGTCTGTGTTATGTACCAAATACCTGTTTCTTTTACAATACCACCCAATGGCAATCATATTCTGGAATTAAATCTATGAACACCATCTAAAATTGATGTAAATATTGCATTTTATAACTTGATGTTTGGAGACATTATACGTATTTTTGTAGATTAAATAAAATATTTATTCTTGTATACTTGATTTATATTTCTTGAATTTATTACTCTAAAACGAAAGTTTTATCTCCACCAATAACCAAGTTTCAACTTTACATTGCCCAGTTTTGGATTGTTCTATAAGTAATTATTTCTGACATATTAAATCAATTTTTGAAGTAATTCTCATTCACAAACATAAAAACCATTTCTATTATTTTCTAGAAATTTATTAATGTGACTTTTTTTCTTTCCAAGTTATAATTTTTTTTTAAAAAAAATGAAATATTAAACTCAAGGGGATATTTAATGTTTAAGGTAAGAAAATTTATTTTGTTTATTAAAGAAAACTTGTTTTTAGTACTTTGAGTTACATAAAATATATTTAATAATGTTAAAACTGATGCTTTTAGCTAGATATTTAAAATGATCTTGAATTATTAAAACAAGTGGAAATGAAGTTTGACTCTGTAATTAAATTGTAAATACAATGTGTAATTTTCTGATAAAACTAAATATGTGACAATATATTCTATTTAACTCTCCAATAATTTTTAATACAGAACTTGAAAATATTTTGTTGTGCTTTAAATAGAGTTAAATTAACTGCACTCTGTACTACTTACTTCTGGGCATGAAGTTTCCTTTCTAGAGTAGTATGTATTTAGACTAAAATTTCCAAAAAATAAAATTACTTTCCTGTCAAAATGTTATCGTGTAGTGTAAAGAACTTTTCAGTGACCAAAATCATAAAAGATTATAGAAAAAAAAAATTAAAAAAACTGAAACACGTTTATTGCTAAAATACACTGATATTAGTTTTCAAAAAAGTTTAAATGTTACCCATTAATCACAAAAAAATATATATATATATATCAGTAAATTAAGGAATCAGAAAGGTTCCCCTACTTTTAACACTTCACACTTGTATACTGCTGCCTTTTGACAATATAATACCATATATCAATTTAAGGCTTAACATCTGTGTTGGGTTGTGGGTCAATTTATAGAAATTTTGAGTAAATCATAAAGTGTCTCAGTCTTTAAGAGTTTATTTAAGCTATCTTCAGTCTATTACGACAATTGAAGCCCCTCTCACTGGAAGATGCAGACCTGATTGTGCTCCAGAAAAAATCCCGATTTTTCGCTAACAGTGATCCGGAGATCGAAGGTCCAGACGTTTAAAAAAATCATTGATCACAGAAGTTTCCATAAATCAGATTTTCAAAGGTGGAACTGAAAAACACAGTTTATTTTATTTGTTATAAAGGAGAGGAGAGATACTTTATAAGCTTATATTCATAATTAATATTCATTTTTTATTAGTAAATAGTTGTTATAATCATAAACTCAAGAAAGAAAGACATATTTGTAAATTTTAATTACTTCTCCAGGGCATCATAGGTATGTGTAAATGGTATAGGTATGTGTAAAATTTTAAATATATTTTAAGTAAACTAAGAAATATTGGGGCAAACAAAAAAAACCTAATTTTTCAATTTAAACTGTTGTTTTTTTTTAACTCGAGAAATTTTCCGGAATTTTGACTTCGGCTCACAATCACCCCTGAAGATGTGATTATTGGTAGAATAGCACATCAGTGTTATATTCGGAATCATATTCAAGAATCTCGCAGAACATTCTTTATTGTTAAACTTCTCTAGTATCTGAGTCAATATTAGTGAAGTGAACCAGAGATGATAGTGCTCCGGAAAAAAATATGGGTCACTAACCGCAATCCAGAAGTTTCAAGATATTATTGATCACATTTATGTATAAAAATTCTTGAATGTTTTATTTAGAAATATTAGAACTTGAAATTTATACTTGACATCTCTTTCATTTGATAAATATTTTTTCTAGTAAAATAATAAATGCAATTAGACATAAAAGTAAACTTATACATAATTATTCATTTAAATTATGCTGCATATAATTTAATTAGAATTTCATGTTTTGAAAATATCAATGATTTAAATTTATAAAGACAATAATTTTTTTTAAATGCGTCATTAATGATTTTATTCAAGAAATTTTCAGGATCTTTGAGTTGAGCTATGATTCCCCTGAGTGAATAAAATTCTCATTTACTCAGGGGAATTATAGCCCAATTAGATGAAATTCATTAGATAAAACGGAACAGTTTTTTAGTTTAATAATAACATTTCCCTTTTAATAAAAGCATTAAAAATACTTTCACACGATGAGATGACCATCTTAATACAGTTGATGCACTACCATAACAGGAACCGAACCTGCACATCATTTTAGTAGCGGTGAGTTCAGAAAACTACTTTCTAGATAAATTTTCTTTTAGAATATTTATTTCTTTTAAACTAATAAAATTAAAACTGATTATAATTTGTTCTGATCAATTAATTACTTTAGATAAAAATGATTTCTACTTTTATATACGTAAAGATTTATGCTGGTGAAAAGCTTTACTTTGAAATATCCGCCAAGCAACACGCCAAACTTTGTTGCATTATTATAACATAAAATATAATAATGATTGTATTTCTTTATTTTTAAATTTTAATCTTTATTTCTGTTGATTGCAAAAGCATGTGTTTGACTATTTGAAAATTGTATATTTTTTTTTTTTATTATTATTATTTGTGAAATAATTATTCTTCCCTAAGAATTCTTTTAATTTTTGAAAAGCCAATTTTAAAACAAGTTAAAAAACATGTGTGGCAAATATGTATCTTGTCTCTCACAAAGTTACCCCATTTTTCGGTAATTATTGAAAAGTATTAAAAAAAGGGAGTAATATTATATATAAGAACTAATTTTTAAAAATACAAATTCCCAATCCCCTTATCTGTTTCTACATTCATCCCCTCTTTTTTTGATGTATGATGATTTGCATAATATTTTGTTTATTATTATTCAAGTTAACTATTTATACTTTACATTTATTTATTGATACTTTACTTTTCTACAATGGTAGTAAATATGTAAGTTTAACTTACTAATTTTTCAATATACTTGCATTTTTAATAGTCTTTGTTTTTATAATTAAAATTTAAAAAAACTAACAAAAAACAATTCAAAACAATTTGGACAAACATAAAAACTAAAAAACCAAATATACCCGCCATCTTTCATTAGTGTATAGAATAATCTTAGAACTATAATCAAAATATCTGTCAAACTTAAAATAGGTTTAAAAGGGATAACTGAAGACTTAAATGATTTCAAATTAATGGTATTTAATCTCCCTTATTCTAATAATGTGTTGTTAAAATTTTATCATGATAGTGATTTCTTTCTTTTATTTCAAATATTTTGTATAATTTTGTAAGGTTTGTCTGGTGAAGAAGGAAACAGATGTAATATTGTTTTTATGAATGAAATTAAAAAATAAGAAATATAAATGAATAATGTTCTAAATGTTTCACTTGATATTAAATGTTTTATTTTTTAAACTGATTCTTTTACTATTTAAAATACAAAACGAAACACGTAAAAGGCTATCACAAAAAAATAGGGTACATAAGAAGTACACTCTTAATAAAATATTATTTTTTTCTTAGTTATTAATAAATTTGAATTTATATAGTGCATATTACAATAAATTTGTCCTAAAATAAATCCTGTAATTTTTAATTCAATTATCTTATACCAATAATGAATGTTTTACATTTTACAATAATAAATTGTAAGTATGACATTGAAAATCCTCTTATATTTAAAAAACAATTTTACAAAGAAATTGGAAAAAATAATTTTCATAAAAGTGATATTCTTGATATGCAATGTGTAGATGATTAAAAGTAATGATCCCTTAATGCAATGTAAATTAATTTTATGACAATACAATTCTGAGACATAGTAGTATAGACAAGTCTGGCATTATTTATTATGCATTTTTTAGACTAAATTTTAAAAAAATAGAATTGATTTGATAGATCTAATAGTTTTGATGTTATAAATATTTTATGAGTAAAAGGTAAGTCAAAAATTTTATATTTCATACTTTAAACCCTCATTTTATCTAAAGAATTATTTCAAAGGACTATTTTATTGAATTGAGCATAGAAAATTAAATTAGAAGAAAAGCCTTACTTGTTTAGATAGCAATGTCATTTGCATAAAGTGGTATAAGTCATAAAATTGTACTTTCTACACATGTACTTGTAATGTACTTTCTATAAATTTCCGAATTGCTTAACTATTAAATCAAACAGCTTGGTTTTATTCTCATTCGATTTTGCCTATACATAGATAATGATACCGGACTTGCCCAGCTAGCAATGTTATATAGTAAATATGTACAAATAAACTATACTTTTATACATAAAACATAAATAACTTCTATAACATCAGTCACTTGATTCAATGTAAAAAAAAAATCTTAAAGATTCTAGATAGTATTTAAGTTCATCCCCCTTTTACCTCCTTATCCTTTTAGAGACGCAACACGAAATTCATTGATATCTTAATATAATTTTATATTATGAAGTAGAAATCATAATCCTTTTTATACTATGCTACTTCACTAATTTCGAAATGAAGTGTCCAGAATTTTTATTTGCAGCTGAATAAAGACTTTAAAATGTACAAAATTAAATCAAAATCAATCAATATTCTACAGCGTCTGGGATTTCCTCTTCCTCCCTTTACGAACATCGTTGAGAAACTATGACATAATAGCATCACATGATAAAATAAAATATGAGCCAAAAGTTAAGATAAATAACAAAATATGGTAACCCAGTTACAAGCAACTGTTCGGGCAATTAAGCAACCCTATCGGTAACTCTGAACGGAGAAATTGCCTTTAGAGTTGCGGATAGAGTGGAAGTTTCACTTACGGTTGCTCTTATTTATTTCTCGTGTGATAGAGCCATAAGAATGACACAATATGATTATGAAAATTTATTTATTATTGTTGAGTAAGGAATATTCTCAAATTTAATGTCTAAAATAATTTCTTTCTGTAAGAAATAAAACTCTGAACATTTAAATGATTTTTTGTTAAAATAAATATAATTTTCATCAATATTTATATTTTGAGATTTGCACAGTTCTGTGATGTAGAGTTTATTTGGCACACTTAACCAAGAGTTTAATGTTTCTACAGGAAACTTGCAAACATTTGAACTAAATGCAATACACATGCTCCTCACTGCCTGCAGTCGAACTTGATTAAAAAGACAAAAAAATGAAAAGGATAAAATCAATGGTAATTTTTTCAAAAGTTTAAAAAATTTAATAAAGTTTCCTTCTGTAAATGCTAAGCAAGTAGCAATGGAAAGTTTAACAATAGGTTCTGAAAGATAATCTTTGAACAGGGGTAAGGCACGGTGAAAGATTTCCGAATTTACAACTTTCTGGGAAAGATATATTGCTATAAAATCACATAGGTTATTATTTTTAAATTTTGAATATAACATCATCAATTTTTCAAGGCAAATTGTTAGCTGTTTATTGTTTAGATGCATATCAAACACTGTAGATGGTTCCTCGCACAAAAGATATGATGATAATAAGTAAAATCTAACACATTTTTCAAAGATTACCAAAGTGTTTAAATCTTCAATCATTTGAATAGTTATGTCTTGACGAATTCCTTGTATACGATCGTTCACGAAGTCATAAACGAGTATATAAGGTATATTTTTTGGTATAATTTCATTTACTAAATAGTTCATAGTTGCTAATAAAACAGGTGAAGGGCGTAAATCTGATGGTGATGTATATGATTTCCCAGCAGCTGATCTAGTAAACTGTTTCACCACTTTGTCAGGATCGGCGATTTGTTTATCTTTAACATCAGTTTTCCTTTCAAAAATGTGTAATAAACCATTTCTTTCCCTCCATTTCATTTCGCTTACTGAACACATATTTAAGCATGTTCCTTCAACTGCTTTCTTTTGCTCACTTTTATCCATTATATTATTGTTTATCTAGTTTAATTTAAATCTATCCTATTATTTTAATTTTGTTGTTATCTCATTCTGATTTGACGTCTGCTTTGAATAGTTCAATCGGTTGAAATCCTTTCAACTTAAAGAATTTTATAGATTCTTTAAACTGGATTATCTTACATTTATTCACTACCATTATTCATTTCCGACTCAAACTCAGAAAACTGAAAATAGCTATTATTGAAACTATAACAGACTGAAAATGTACGAACTGTACAATCATGATAATTCTGCTTATGCTTACCAAATTTTTTATATTTAATCCATTTTCAAATTATATGGCTAATAAAAAATTATGCTGCTAATTTTTAAAATTAGAGTATGTATGATATATAAGTACAGAGAATTTTAAAAATTATTTATTCATTTTTTTATCCTCAGGTTGGGAATTGAAACCGTACAAACCTGAGAACAAAAACCTCCCATAATGCAACTCGAAATGGGTAAATCGCCATTTTAGAGGCTATTTGTAATCGTGGTTATTGTTTGTGCTCGCCAGAAATGCTAAATAACAGAACTGAAATCGATGAAAAATTCGAAAACTTGCTTTATACCAAATTCTTTAAACGCCCACATGTAACATTTTGTTACATCATTTCATTATAATTAAATTAACAAAAGACCACTGAAGGTCAAGTTTATATGGTTCTCTGTTTACAACTTAAATACATCGAGTAAAAAATAAATGACTACAAGTTTTAACTTGTTTCAACCATTATCCTGACACAAAGAGATAAAATTTGTGTTCATTGAAAAATAAATAGTAACTATTTACGTGTTTAAAAATGAGAAGTCTCTAATCCAGTTGATGAGTAAAGCAAATTAATCCTTTTTGCGTTTTATAAGTGCAAAAAAGACTCAAGTTTTTACGAGTATTGGGAATATTCCTCACTGATAGAAATCCAAAATGGGTTCAAGAATACCATCTGATAAAGTAAGTGTTTCTTTACTTAACCCATATTTTATAAATTGCATAGTCAGAAAATGAAACTCTTGTGTTTCTTTTTTAAAAGAGTGAGTTAAATCTTTTGACTCCTTCAGATATTTACAATATTATGAGTATAGTTATTAAAATATAGTTACAAAAATTTAGTGTAATAATTTGAAAAGTGTTCCAATTGCTAAAACTTCATGTAGTTATTTCTCACATAGTACAGAAGCTCTGTCCACAAAACATTGAAATTAAAAATATTTGCTGTTACTCAATTATCAAAATGCATGTGCTAATTGGAAATAACAAATGGAGAATGAACTGTATACTAGTACTTTGCATTTAAAATACTTTTATAAAATGCTCATTTCTATTTTAAAAATCTAATAACTTTTTTAAAGACTCGATATTTAGAAGGTTATCAAAGGTTTTCCTACTGTAAAAAGCACTTAGTTTTCCTTAAACTGCCTAATAAAAATAATCTAATTTGTTTTCTTTGTGTGAACTTCCATGTTTTTTGCTAAATGTATTTGAGTATAATATCGATGAAATAATTTATGTTATGAAAGTGATTACAGTATAAAAAAGAATAATGCAAAAAAAATTTTAAATTAATTCTTGAGGTAAGGTTTTGAAATGCCATCTCATGTAATGCATTGACTTATCAGCATGTGACAAAGTTTATTAGAGGTGTATGAGTTATCCCTATTGGGTACCTGCAAGTGGTGACATCAGATAGATTGTGGCACTTATCAATCAATTCAGAAGTTAATTAGGTTTGTCACACACATGTAATATCACTTACAGGTATCCAATTAAATCCGATTTAAATCACATGATGGTTAGGCACTTCACTTTTCCAGTTGTCATTGCAACTGAGGTTTTGAAAAGTAAGCTATTGCATATTAAAATATTTTACTATTAACAATAAGGTCTTGGTTATTATACTGACTACCAATTTCTAAATGTCCGTGGTTAACTATTAAACATCTTTTATTAATTTTTCCTCCTGTCAATAACTTTAGTTCTGATGGATAAAGTATGTTTAAATAAACTTTGTTACCATGTATTAATTTTTAAAAATCTTAATTTATTTAATAATAAAGTTACTTGATGATTTGTTTAATATATTATTTCCAATGACAAAGTTACTAGATATTTGAGTATTATCAAAGTTTTTTTTACTATAATATGCATCTAATTTTCCATTAACTGCCAAATAAAAATTTTAACAAACACTTTTTTTTCTCCTACTGAAGGGTCTTAAAGGAGAACCAGATAAGTGTGCATAACTTGTGATGTCTTGTTGTGATTCTTATTACTTCTTAATATTTCTTTAAAATAGTCTTGCAGTTTTAGCCAAATATGAAAAATAATAATACACATTCTTTTTACACTTTTTAATTATTTAAGGAAATTATTTTTAATGATAATGTATTTAACAATCATTAAGTTCACTCTTTTTTAATGGCAAATGGAAATTCAAATTAAATTTATGCAAAAAGCTTAATTCAATTTTTTTCATAAATGAAGCAGAAACTTAATTCAAGAAATAATGTAGTAACATTACTAGAAATAAATTGTTGCCATATAAAATTACATTCTTAAAAATGTTATAGAAGTTTGTATACCTCACAATTAAAAATTTAGCAGACTATTATTAAATGAAATATAAAATAATTAACACAAATTGTTTTTTGTTTGGTATTGTCTTTGGATACAAAAATATCATAATTGTGTGCAAAAATATATCGATCAGGAGTGTGAGGTGGGTCCAAACTTTCTTTGTATCAAACGATATGGGCCATATTTGCCAGGTTTTAGTTCCCTCCCATACTTTGGTGCTCACAAGGAATCATCCATCATATATATCTGGTTTCGTCACTTTCAAATTTTGTCAGCACAACAGAAACTAATTAGCATGTTTGAGTTCGCCGAACATGGAGTCCTAATACATAAAAATTCAATCATGAGTTAAAAAGTTATTCAGAATGCTCCTTTTTTTTTTTTCCAGCACTGTACATACAATTCAAACAAGAAGTATTGAGAATCAGAAATTATTACGCAACTAAATATCAAACAATTATTGTTAACCTCTTCAACTTTTCTTAAGCCGAAAAATCTGCCTAAATTATGGCCTAAATCAATATATAGATTGATATCAAGTAACAACTTTTCTGTAATATTAATTGACTAGTTATATAATATGTCAAGGATCTTAAAGTATAAATAGTATACCATGTTTTTTGAAAAAGCAGTTAATAGTTTCAATAATTTTGATCAGATTTTTTTTTTCATGATATGAATCATAATTATAGTAGTAAATATAATGGAATTATTGTGTATAAGTAAAACAGTTGCTTGCCTTCTAATAAAATGTCTCCAATTACAGAAAAAAGTTTGACTGTTTTTGATACTCTTGGATGGGTTTTTAACTCATCCTTTCAAAAATCCAACCCTGATTCGCACATGCGTTTGAATTGTGAGCGAAGATAGTTAATTATTTTATTTTACTCTGTCAATCACTATCTTAATGAAGAATAGACGTAAACTGATCTTCTCTTGATCTTCATTTAACATTTTAACTATATATTTTTTCATTTACAGGAAGATTTTTAAGTTTTTAACTTTTAATATTTCATGTTTTGCTTTTAAATTGATTTTAAAATTGGAGTTGAATTTTTACGAGGGTAAAACCTATTTTCACTGGGATGTGGTAGGAACAATTAACACGTGTTTATTTATTGACAGGTAGTAATTTGGTATTTATAACTGATTGGAACATATTTTTATATTTTAGCTAATATTAAGAAAGAATTATTGGATGTATGTGTACGAGAGGGTAAACCATTTGACAATTGATATGATGCAAGTTATCTTCTAAATTTTAATGCTAAAACAAAAATTTTTCAAAGCAAGATAAAGCAGATTTTTTCACAATTCGACACCTAGAAAATTAATAAAATTATTAGATTTTCAGTAAGAGCGAATCATTAAATTTAAATTAAAATAATATTTATAAATTATTACACCATAACATACCAGAACTTAATTATAGCTGCAAATGTAAGACACAAAAATCTCGAATAATCAAAAAGCTCAAATTTGCAGAATGTTAAAAGTATATAATTTAAAAAAAATTTTGTTGGAACATCCAAAATCTACTATAACGAAAAGACTTTTCATTTGGAAAAGTAAAAATTATTTAATTTATTTCCGAATTTTAATTTGTGTAATGATTTACAAAATTCGAAATTGCATTTTTTCACCTACAATATGCAAGAATACCACCTATAATATTAGAATTTAAAAAAATTTATACATTTTTATCCTATACTTCTGTAAACACAACGTTTCTGTTACTTTAAATAAGTAATTGTTATATTTAAATGTATCTCAAAGCAAAATATTAGTGCCTGAGAAGTTTGTCGAAAAAAGCCCGAAAAAATTCTGCCACAGGGGTATGTAACAATGGGTTTCCATGGCATAAAGTGCAACAGTGATTGACTATTAAAAGCCCTTCTCCATTGTACACACTTTTGCTTACAAAGCATGCAACAAAATTTCTAAATACAAACGAATTTTTCTTCTATTTGTAAAGATTACTTAGTCGGTGGTTGCCTACACATGTTTGCTTTATTAATGTTCTGGTTTAAGATTGTAAGTAAAAAATTAACTGAAATGATGTTATGTTCGTTTTCACTTTCCTATTATGATACCAGAAATAAATAAAAATAATTAATATTTATTTCTATTTCTTGCAATATTGCTTGCTCACTTAAACAGCAAAAAAAGAAAGAAGAAAAAGCATTTAAGCCCCCCCCCCACCCCGCAAAAAATTTATTTTCTTAGCAGTAGCCTAAGACCATTAATTTTAATATTAATAATTTTAATATCTGACATAAAATTATGTTGCTGGAGAAAGTTATTTATTTCAGAAAAAGCTATAATTGATAAATTTAGCTCATATATTATTATAGAGCCGGGGTTTCCAACATAAATGAGGCCGGGGACCGCAATTAAGACACTAGTCAAATGGCGGGCCGCAACTTTATCAAAAATTTATATAATACTCTTAATGCTAATTACTCTTTAATGCTAGAAGGAACATTAAACATTACTGACAGATTCTTAACAAGTTATATAAAACAAAAGTATTGAATTGCAAATAATACTAATAAATATTTTTTTGGATTCAAAACCTGATAAAGAAATTTTATTTATTTATTTATTTATTTTTTTGCACCGTTGATATGTTAAATTTCACAGAAACGAAGAAATTAGGTTTTTTTAAAAATGAAAGAAAAGTATTTTAAACCCATATGAAAATTGTCCGTAAAAAATGACAACTCATATATTTCAGTTCATGGGCAACATGCTCTGTGGGTGGCCTGCAGGCCGCCAGTTGGTAAACACTTATATAGCATAAAAACTGATTATAATTTATAAAGAATATAAATGTTTAATTGAGTTAATAATTTTTTAATTGACAGTAATTGTCAAAACAAAGAAAATTTAATATCCAAATAATTCATGAACATGATTGTTTGATCACTTATAATTTTATATGTATAGCTATTTATAAATACTCTGTTTTTTTAATAGCTAATAATTATCCTTACACTAAAATTTTGGGTTTTAGACTCTTGTAAAAAAGGGTTATTTGTCAGGACGGATGAAACCATGGTTAACTTTAAAAGTCTAAAACTGGCACCTGCTGCAGATGACCAAAAATATAATTAGGTTTAACCAAGACAATAATTAGGTTTAAATTATCCTAATTGATTCTGGAAAAATCTGTGTTATTGCTGTAAAATGTATTATTCTATTTATTAAATTATGTTAAATTTTTACATATCAATCTAAAAACCTTCAAACAAATGGTTCATTGCAATAAAAAAAGTGATAGTCACCAAACATGGAAAAAAAAAATAGACTTGAAAAAAAAAAGAAATTCTAACCAGCATTTCTACAAATTTTGGTTTAAAGATATTTAAAATTTGATTTTATGTGTCTAAGGGTTGCAAAAAACCCACTCTGAAAAACCCAATAAAACACACCCTAAAGTGGGTTTTTCTGAGATTGATTTCTTTTTTTATCCTCTGTTATATTAAAGAGCTATTCTATTGAAATATATATGTAGTCTAGCCTAAGAAAAATTAACCTATAGTGAAGAAACTAATTGTGTTGGACACTGGAGAGTCACCTTGCTGGCTAGATTTGACTGTATGGCCATTGATTATTCAGTGTCATTGATTCTCTTTTTATGCAAATAAAAAATTTTCCTCAAATATTTTTTTAAGATTAAAATATAAATAAAAAGTAATCCTGTGTTAAAATAAGTTTCAAATGTGTGATATATGTGAGTACATATAACATTTTGTATCGTGATGTCAGAAGAAACTTTTTTTAGACTTTCACATCAATTTATTTGTAATAATTATCTATATGAAGTCAATTTATAAAATAAATCTTAATTATTAATATTAAAATAAGCTTTTTTAAAATAAGGTACTTATCCCTGCCCTCTCTTTTGAAAACCCCCCATAAAAACATGAAAAGCCCAATAAAACCCACCCGGGTTGGGTTTTTCTACTAAACCCCGGGTTTTTTACAACCCGAGTGTCTTATCAGCATTGGCATGACAGCCCTTTGTGAGCCTGGGCCTTCCTCAGAAGCTTTTCCCATTCTGCCCTTCTCCCAGCAATTGTTTTCCAGTTCTTTACTTTTAGGATGGCAAAATCCTCATCTACACAGTCCTTCCATCTCTTTTTGGGCCTTCCTCTTGGCCTTTTATTGGAGGGGGTTGCATTAGAGACTCTCAATGCTGTTCATTCTGGGCTCATTCTCACTACATGCCCGCCCCATCTCATTCTACTTAATTTAATAGATTTAATGATATCATCGCCATCAAAGATCCTATATATTTCAAAATTATATCTCTTCCTCCAGTTGTCGTTATCGAGTATAGGTGATGAATAAATACTTAATTTACTTCAGAGATAATGAAGGTAATTTTTATATGCATATAGATTATAGATCGATCGATATAAATCCATTATACTTTGGGGATGTTTTGAAAAAAAAAGTTCTCTTTCAAATTTGGCAAGGTTTAGAATGGAGTGCAGAAATCCACGGCTTATACCGTCCTGTACAAAACCCTGTTACTCAAATTATGTCAAAATTTTAAAAAAATATTGTGGAAAATAAAAGGTTAATTTTTGAACACGAAACATACTGAAGACAAGCTTTTGTTTTAGTAAGAAAGTTTTATTATTTTTAATATTGTATTATTTATCCTTATGCAAAAATATAATTTAGCAATATTAAAAGGATATTTATTCATATTTAAAGATTAAGGTATTCACTTTTGTTGTTCAATGAATTGTGGAGCTTCAAAGGTTATAAATATTTTCCTATTCTATTATATTATTTCCCTTTAATAAGTTAAAGCAAATTGTATAAAAATATCAAATATTTTTTAATATATGTAATTATTATGTGTAAAATGGTTACACTTATAAAATTTTTATCTTTTACCAATGTTCAATGTTTTTGGGCACTTTAAGACAGTTTTAGTCAGTTTAGGACAGTAAAACCCATGTGTCCTGTCCAAAACTAGTTTAGGACGTACAAAACCCCAAAATGACTTTTTTTCAAGCAAAAAGTATAATGAAGATAACGTTTAATTTTGGTACGTATAAAACATGCAAAGAATTTATTTATTGAAAGGAACGACTATCTGCTATAAATCCCTAATATGTGCAGTTCCATAAATATGTATAATTTTACACTATTTCTTGAAATTTCCTTTAATTTAAAAATATTATGCAAATTAAATATAATTTCAATTAGAGATGTAATGATTAATCTTTGGCCATATATTCGGAAAAGTATTTTTCAAGAAAGTTTATTTTTTACATCACATTTTTTACTATACTTTATTAGAAATCGTTTTAACACATATTTGTTAAGTTCTAAAACTTTCATTAATTTTCTGAAAGACAAATGGAAAAGCGAAATTTGAAGCTTTGAAACTAAATTTCTTTACTCTGAACCATGAATTTTGTGGTGCTAAGTTGTTGTTTTTTTATATATATGTTCAAGTCAGTCAATTTGGGGTTTTTTCAGCACTTTGTTTTAAAAATTGAGAACTTTATTTGTTTCTATTTTGCTTGTTTTTCTGTTTTAACTATAGCTAAGAATTTTAACGAAGCGTTTCCAATACACTTTATTCTTTTATTGTCATTTTTTTCCGTAAAGTGAGCCAGATAAGTAGTAACATAGAAAACTGATTCTCAACGTTAAAATTATATTTCAGAAAAAGAAAGGAAAAAAAAACAATTATCTGTTTCTCCTTTGATTTTTTTTTGTTAACTTTTTTTATTATGATAGCATTTTTTAAAGAGCCTATCTAATAAACGTTATTCTTTTATAGTCACTTTTTTCTAAATATACGACTATGAGAGAAAGTTAAATTGAGATTTTTGACCTTATATCTTTCGTAAAAAAATTAAGAACGATTTTTGTTTCGGTTTTTATCTAATTTTTCTTTTCAAAAATATTGTTTTTATAGACGTTTGTAACATGACACGACATTTAAGAGAGTTTCTATTTGTTCACTTTTTCTTATAAATACGATAATTGGAAAACTTGAATTGTTTAGCTTTAAAAAAATTTCAAAAATTGAGATTGATTTTAATTTTTTCTATTTTGCTTTTATTTATAATCTTTATTATTAATCGAACCTTTAATAGGCGTTTTTATGATAGCGATGCATTTTTAAAAACGTTACTGATAAACATTATCTCTTTCAATGTGTTATGAATAATTTTTTTCCGGAAAATATTTTTAGCTTTAAAATTTTCTTTTAAGAATTAAAGGACAATTTTATTTTCTATTTCTTTTTTATTGAATTTATAACTTTAGTTNAAAAAATATATAAATTTTATGTATTAATTAAATTTCACATATGAATATAGGTTTTTGACATTTTCGTCATTTTTGACAGTGAGGTTTTTGACGTGACGGTTTAAACCATGGTTTAAACCGTCAAAAACTGTCACTTGTCAAAAACCTGCCAACCCTGGTTTTTTATAATAGCTGTTAGCTTTTTATTTATCTAAATTTTTTTATTATTTTCTTAATATCTTATTATTTTTATTGTCTTAAACATTTCTGTTGTAAGTTATGATTATTTTTCATTGATGACTAAACTTATGTATGGAATAAATATTTATGATTTTTTTAAAAAAAAAATGTTTTTATTCGGCTGCTGAAGATTCGGTCGATTTTTTTTGGCCGAATATTCGGTATTCGGCTAAATTACTATTCGTTACATCCCTGATTTAGAAATGACTTCTTAACAGCAATTAAATAATGATTTTAGTTATTTCATCACTGATGACTTCGCTAAACATTTAGACAGTTGGAAAATAATTTAAATAGGCATTCTTAAAACCATTTCTTTTAGTAATTTTTTTTTCAGTTTATATTATTTTTATATGGTGAATTCTTTTTTGGAGGAAAAAACATTTATCCCTAGGCAAAATTTGGTTTTGATTAAATTCCAATTAGAAACTAGCTAGATAACTCAAATTTTAACTGAGAAACTTTTAACGAAAAATTCGTTCGATTTAAAACAACGACAAACAGAATTCCTCGTCATATGCCCAAATTAAATAAATATTATCATCAATAAAATTTTAATCAGATAAATTGATAAAATTTTAACTGGAGTTCTTATCTGATGACTATACCTGTTTGAATAGTTTCCAGATAGAATTTATCGTCAATTGAACTTTCTGGCTAGCTGGATTACTCTTTGTTTCTACTAGAGCTCCGTGTCTGATGCTGTATACTAATTACAAATGTTTCTGAAATGGTGCATGATTTTATTTATTTATTTTTTATTATTTATTTATTTTTTTTAAATCACTTAATCGCTAAGCGAAATTTGGACAACGTTACTCTGCAATTAAAAGAAAATGAAAATTTTGCAAGTAGTAGTTTTTTTTTTTTTTTTTTTTTTTCCAAGCAAGAAGATTTACTTTATAAAATCAATTATTTTGTTTTGTAAGATTAGAAACCAAAAACACATCGCGGCTCTTTCGTATTTTCAAATTACTATATATCCAATTTCAATGGTGTACAATGAAAAGGAAAGAACGGTAATTGCAACATATAAAAATATTTTTAAAAACA
The DNA here is from genome assembly GCF_043381705.1 of Parasteatoda tepidariorum. Lineage (NCBI taxonomy): Eukaryota > Metazoa > Arthropoda > Arachnida > Araneae > Theridiidae > Parasteatoda > Parasteatoda tepidariorum. The sequence goes on from NC_092208.1 coordinate 60,539,823, forward strand.
AAACAAAAATTACATAATTTTATTTACAAATAATCTTGCTTATAATTTTTCGTCCCGTATTTACATAAAAGTGTATCATATTTAAATTATCAGAATTGTCAATCATATTATTTAGAAAATAATAAACAAGATAAATTTCTACAATATTCTAAAAATGGAACATAAATATTAAGCTATCAGTCTCTTTCGAGTTCTATCACTTTAAAGTAGTAGTTAATTGAATGTCAGTACCATATGTATTATCAATGCAGTAGGAGTTTTTGCGTAATGATTTAATCAAATTAGAAAAAAAGTTTTAATTTTGCCCATGACATGATCATCTTTGGTTATAGTTGGCATTCATGCTCTAAATAAAATGAAGGAGTGTATCTTATCTCAAATTACTGAGCCATTCAAAAACATCATTGACCTCCTTGTTTTAAGGACGATTATTTTAAAACTAAATTCGATGTATCTTTGTTTTTATTTGGACATATTAATATGCAATTTTTATTTATACATATAATGTAATGATGCTTAATTAATTTTTGTAATAGACACTACTGGTATTGTGGTAATTGGTGCAGTTTTAATGGGTACCAATTATACTAATGTAGGTACAATGTACTACAATTAATATTTAATGGGATAAACTTCTAAAAACATTTACTTAATCTAATAGCATATAACTACGAGAAATTGAGTTAATTTAACTTTATTAATTGTGTAGGTGTGTCTTTCAGTTTTGTTCATTATTTAAGTCCTATTTTGAAACAGTACTGTATTAACTGCAGCCCATCAGTTTCTCGTGTTCGCAAAGTACTATGAAGATGGGTGGTATAACTGAATTTACGAAGGAATTCTGTAATTAAAATTTTTTTAATTGAGTTATGAATCAACAAATCAATGTAAAATTTTGAATTTTCTTTGTTAAAAAGACTAATAGTGCATTATTACTTTTTTGTTACGTTTCAAATTTAGACAATTGTTTTATGCGCCTATGGTAAAAAGAAGCTGGATATCTTTTCTGATATCAGCAAAGGAAAAAAAAGTTAAAGGAAATCTTAAACCTCAGCAAACTTTAATAAGTAAATTAAGTAGGTTTCTTTTTCCCTTTTTGCCAATATATTGCCATTTAACACAAAATGCTTTTTTTTTCCCTGATCAAGGTGAATATTCTTTTTACAAATTTAAAACTGTAATTCGTTCAAGTACTAGAAATGAAAAGCTAAACAGTTAAATACTAATTTAATTAAGACTTTTTCCTCCTTCCCAAAAATACAAGTTAGTTGCGTTCCTGTTTGCTGCTCTGTAATTCGTTTTTTTCGCGTGATTTGTCACTTACGATGTGCGATTTTTATGTGCATTACTCATAAGTAATAATAATTATAATAAAGAACTGCTCGATTTCATTTTAAATATGTTTCTAATTTTAAAAAAAAAATTAAATTCACGTGATTGCAAATCATTGCGGATCCTCTCTGACTAAGTTAGACGATTGCCGTGATTGTTACATCACAGTTTCGGAATCACTTTGGCAGACAGTTGTTTTTCATTTTGTTATCGAACTCAAAGAAAATCATCTGCCGACTTGTTTTGGAATCGGCCGTGACCTATTGCAGGTAGGCGAAATGAGTCTGTCTCCTTCTTCCGGATTGATATTTACAGCCATAATGGCTGTCAACAAGGTGTAAACCGGTAGTAACAGGAAGTCCACTCTTCTTTTCTTATGCTTTACTGAGCTTAATATTCTATTTCTGAGATCTAAATAAGATAATTACTGCTTCATTGTTAATAAATTTGTATATTCTATTTTATCAAACTTCTGCGATTCACCATGCGTCTAATCATTCAATACGATTTCATTTTGTGTGAAAGAAGAATATTTATGGTGTGCTGTTGTTCTTTTGCAAATTGTTGATCTTTTTCTTAGATATTGAAGGGGGGAGTGTTCTGCCGGCAGCAGTTTGACGAAGCATTATAAATTTAAAAAATTTTTTTAAGAAAATGTAAAATATTCTAATTTATTATTGAAGATTTAAATAATTGGGCCTTCGCTGAATCAGGGCTGATTGTGCTCCGGAAAAAATCCGGATTTCCGGAGTTTTTGCTAACAGTGATCCGAAAGTTTCCGGAGATCGAAGGTTCAGCCGTTTCAAAAAATCATTGATCACTGAAGTTTCCGAAAATCAAATTTTCAAAGGTGGAACTTAAAAACACAGTTTATTTTATTTGTTTGTAAGAGAGAGCCAGAGAGATACTTTATAAGCTTATATTCATGATTAATATTCATTTTTTATCAGTAAATAGTTGTTATAA
>NC_092208.1:60543564-60576844 GCF_043381705.1 Parasteatoda tepidariorum
TATATATATATATTTTCCTCTATCATTGTCTCCCTGTTTTAATCAATTTTAAAAAAAATCGTGAGATTCAGTCTGAATTGTTCTTTAATTCTTTGCAATGTTTTTTGTATCATGTTGAACTGTACTCTATCTTTAGTATAAATAAACTTGTAAAAAATTTTGAATTATCTTTAAATTTTAAAAAATTAATTTTTTGACCTGATAGTTTGAACTCTTAAGAAAACACCCTTTTTGCTACAGATCATTCTTTTGACTTCTTCATAACTTTTTATCTCCAATTTTTTTTTACCAGGAAATGTAGTTATAAATTTTTATGGTTACTTACCGTTAAATGTTATCAACATTTCCAGTTGTGCTGAATCATTTTTTGTATAGCTGCAGCAGAAACTCTCCATAATAGAAGCAGGTGCTATAGATTATAATAGCGTCTGCAGATTGTTTTTTAATTTCAGATTACCTAATTTTTACTTTCATAGTTTCTGTTTCACTGAGTTAGGTTTGCACAAATTTAAAATAACGAAGATTGTGACGCAAATTGTCTCAAATAGCTGGTTACAAAAACTAGAAGATAGTGTCTCCTCCGACAAAAATAAATAAAAAATGAAAATATTTGTGTTCTGAAATTAATATGCATACCAACTAATATTTTTTCAAATGATATTTTTTATTAAATACATATTTTGCATTGTGAAAATAAAAAAATTATAATCTTTTCTGTTTGTAACCTGCTATTTCAAAAATAGTAAAATTAAAGAATTATATGCAATTATATTATTGACTGTATAATGTATAGGTATAAAAAACAGAAACGCAATATTATTTGAAATTTATAATTGCTCTGAAATCAAAGCTTGTAAGCTAGCGTTTAAGCAATAACCAGCTATAATCTGAAGTGTATAAAAATACACATAACACCACTGTCATATTATTCTTTTAATATGTAAATAATATTGTTTCTAAAAACTGTTATTTGTATTTCCAATGTTACTAATTAGTAAGTTACTTTAAAAATAACCATTAACTGAATTAAAACTTATTTCAGCTCTGCAATTACCTCTTGGGAGAACTACTGTGATGCATCTTATTCCAAGAGAAAATCTGCCTGAACCTAATTCTCAAGGTGAGGTCATGTTTCCAAATATATTACATTATATAAAAATAGTTATTTATTTTTCAATTGCAAGATTAAAAGACAACTGCAGCAACAAAAATATATTAATACCGAACAAACCTAGAGAGAGAACAAAAGAAACAGCTGTAGCAAAAGCCTATGCATCCCTCCTTCCAAAAGCAGTCCACAAAAGAACGTGAAGTGGGGTGGCGCATCATCATGCTGAATCCACATGCGGTGACGAATCTCGATCGGAACATCCTGCAGTAACCACCTCATATGGTACTGTCATGATAAATGCTCAGTACCATATGAGGTGGTTACTATTCGTGACCCGTCCATCCCAGATTATAGACTACAGATAGGACTTGAAAGGTTGTAAAAATGGTGCATTTCAGGAGACAGTCATAGAAAGTGGTGAGCCTCAACTCAGACACCAATATGTGTCTGGTTCATTTTGAGACTAGAAATAATTTGTCTTTCTCAAACTTTTGAGTTGTTCTAACATGGAAGTTCCTTTTGAACTTGTCAGACAGATGATATATTTGATTAATTGTTTCAGGAGACAGTCATAGAAGGTGGCGAGCCTCAACTCAAACACCAATATATGTCTGGTTCATTTTGAGACTAGAAATAATTTGTTTTTCTCAAACTTTTGAGTTGTTCTAACATGGAGGTTCCTTTTGAACTTGTCAGACAGATGATATATTTGATTAATCGTTTCAGGAGACAGTCATAGAAAGTGGCGATTCTCAACTCAGACACCAATATATGTCTGGTTCATTTTGAGACTAGAAATAATTTGTCTTTCTCAAACTTTTGAGTTGGAGAGGAGGCCAGGAGGTTCCTTTTGAACTTGTCAGACAGATGATATTTTTGATTAATTGTTTTATTATTTCTTGAAAAAAGGGTTTATAGTTTACTTCAGTAAAGTATCTCGCTCTCCAAAAATCCCAAATTTCATCAAAAATGGCACACATTGATTTTTTTGTTCAATTTTACTTGCCAAATTTTTGGAATTGAAAAATGTTTCATTTTTTGATAATTCGGAGCAAAATTAAGGTGTTATAGTTGGAATAAGTCTGGAAAATTTTTAATATCGCAATAATGCTAATAAAAATCTCATTAATTAAACGGAAAATCAAATATTAATACATTTTGAAACTTCTAAAAAAGTCTTCAGTAAAAATCCCAAAAGTTGCAGCAATGTATAGTGGGGAAATGACAAAACTAGTAACTAGCTTACTAGTTTTGTCTGACTAGTGACTAGTTTAAAACTAGCATTCAATCTGTAGTATATTAATTTATAAATCTTATATTGTGACACGAGTTCTAAACACTTCTTCAGCTTTCAACATGATTTTTAAAATAAGGCCACAATGTAATAATTTTTCATGCCAACTTTTTTTTTTAAATCTTAAAATTAAGACATTATATTTAATTTATGTAACAATTGAAGTCCCGTATCCGTATGTTCGTTACTAGAAAAGTCTATTTTTCGGATGCTTTTAAACAATCAAAATAAACAAATCTGTCATCTTTTTAACATTCTTTTTTTAATATTTTTTTTCTGACATTCTCTTGCTGCATTAAGGATAGCAAAAAAGTTTTACTGCTGTAATAAGCACACTGAAGGAATTGTTTAAATGACAGGAACAGTTAAAGAAAATAAACTTCAGTGAGAAAAATAAATAAAATGTTTTCGTTAAAAAGAATCATCTTAATTTAAGTAGGATTGATTTTCCCCTCTAACTTAGAAGCTTGTTTTTTAATATTTTTATCTGAATGTCTGCACTTTTGACTCTTCACCTCAATTGGGAAGAAAATGAAAAACATGTCTTTGTTCATAAAAGAAGTTCAAATTATTGTCTGCTTTCTTCGTTTTAATATATATCAATTGCATTTATTTTATCTGGAATATTCTTTTATAAATTAAATGCTATTTTTTAATAACATATGTTCAGATCTTTGTTTACCTCGAAGATGATTATGGATATTTTTACTGTACGTAAAATACCAAATCTTTAACTTTGTAATCAAAACTTATACGCTTCAGACAGGCTATGGTCTAACAAGTGAAAAATGTAAAAGATCCAAATTTTTGCATAATTGATTAATTAGTTAGAACATTTGTCCCATTTATGTAGTTTTTTCATATTTGATTAGAATGTTGAGTCCTGTAAGTTTACCATTCAAGGGGAGCGTTTTTATTTTGAAAATTAAGATGTGCTTATCAACAGAGTTTTATGAAGCCAGAAACTTTTTGCAATATAGACAGCATCATGGAGTAACTTCATTGAAAAGTCAAAAGAATTTTAGAATATCAGCGCACATTTTTACAATTACTTTTTTTTTTTTTTTTTNTTTTTTTTTTTTGCTAGTGAGTAATAATTTATTTATTACTGGTGCAAAAATTTAAAAATCACAATATTTGACCAAAATATTATTTTCTAGATTTATAACAGTTTTCTCTTTTTCAGATCAACGGCATAAAAGTAAAGAAAGGAGCGGAGGTTGTTGCAGTTCAACTTGCACAATACTATAGGTTATATTAATCAAATCCTTTATTCTACTTTTCCCCCCAAAGTGTAACACAACCACAATAGTTGAGTGCAGACTTGAAAACTCTGAATGTCCTTATTCTCAGAATTTTCTTTTTAGCGCTCTCACACAGCTAGGAAGCTGCTTAGAAAACTTGTGGTTATGGGTACAAAACTAGTCCAATGTCCCTGCACTCCTCTTAAGTAGCAACTATTTTGCTTTATGTTACTTTAAAATGCCATTTTTTGTGGAAAACAAAAATTCTCTTGGTTTTTAAAGAAATGAGATCTTTTATAATTGTCTTTCAGTCGATAAGTAAATTTCAAAAGTTAGGTCGTAAATGTTTTACCTTTTTTTATGCTCATGTATGTTTTGCATATAATTTTATTCCTTTTTCATCTTTACACTAATAACTCTGAAAAGTTCTCATTTTATTATTAATTTAGCTACATGATGATGCCCCAGCCCATTTGTGACTTGGAATAATAATGATCTTTAATTTATGAATAAGAAAAATCATTCCAAAAAAAATAGCTCTAGGAATATGCTTCTAAGTTCACAATGGGCTAGCATATTATATATTTGTGAATACTGAACATAGAACAAAGTGCTTGCTAGATTTCTTGTATATAATTTAAATATTGGTTCCTTGGAAAGACCCACTCCTGTGCTTGGGAGTTCTATATAGAGTTGTATCTTTTAAGATTATGGATTTTGTGCAGTGGCATATATAATGTAATGTTATCAATAATTTTTAATCTTGCCTGTTTAATTATACTTTTCTCTACCCCACCCTAACTATTTTATTTATTGAAAGTTGCATTATTTGAATATCATTTAAATCTTACAGATCATTGATTTATTCAAATAATTTCATGTGTTGATCATAATTAAATCACAAAGAAATTCTATTAGACTTAATAGTTAATTCATATTCTTTTTAGCAAATCCATTTCATTTTGTTTAAATAATGCTTGAATTCTCTTTTCTCAAAGCTGGCTATTTGTTACAATTTTTGCATTAGTTATGAGTAACACATATCATATAGGAGAAATTGACCATTCTATATGCCATTGTTTCTGCATATGTTGACGTTAGTGACTTGTTCATATTCTATTGTATAAATATTAATGGAGAGTTTAATGATGTTACGTAACCTGATCTAACCAGATAGATTTTATGCTGATGTAATATCCATGCTTTTACTTGTTAGATCTGACTAGATATAAAGACATTTTACTTTTATTTTATTGCACAGGGTCAGTCAATTTCTTTTAGATCAAAAAATTATGTGGGATTTAAATTATATATTCTGACTGACTTTCCTAATGGTGGACTTTGACATTTTTAGTGATCAACATGGTTGCATAATGTGCAACTCATAGTTAAGTTATATGTGTATTCATTGTGGATTATGGTGACTGTTTTAGTGACTTTGTTTGCAATATGTATAGAGAAAATGAGTTGCTTGGTGCAACCTGCGCCCCAACAGTGTAATTAGTGTGTATATATCTATACTTCTGTGTTTTGAAATTGTAAAGTTTTCAAGCTTTGTATATAGGTTATAGCTTATTGAATGTGTATCTTTAAGAAAACACTGTTAGAAAAATCCTTTTCCCTCCATTGTAGTCAAGATCTAGAATATCTGTACATTATTACATGGAGTCTTAAATCTGTGTGCCATTTTAACACCTTTCATCTTAATAAAATAAAATATTCACATACAAATCCCTCTCTGGTTCTTTATTTACCAAACAGAGCAAACTGTTTTAATCCACATGATTTTGGTAAGTACAAAGATATTCATCTTTCCATACTATTATCAGTTAGTATTTAAAAAAAATTATATTCATGAATCCATTTCCTGACAAGTTTAATTCTTATTCATTTATTACACATTTTCAGACATTTAACCCTAGATAACTACATATTTGTTAAAAAGACTTAGACTGCTGCTAGTTTTAAGAAATTGGAATGTTACTGTAATATTGAAACATCTGCATGGGTAGCTAACATTAAATTTTATCTCTCTTTTTCTATATATACACTATCTAGCCATTAATGGCCGGACACTGTGAAGTTTGGCGGTGGAGGAATTATGGTGTGGTCCTGTTTCTCATGGTTTGGCCTTGGACCCTTGGTGTTAGTGCGTGGAACCCTGAACGCAGAAGGGTATAGAGACATCCTGGACAATTCGGCGCTTCCCACCCTGTGACAACAGTTCGGTAATGGCCCGTTTGTGTTTCAACACGATAACGCTGCCATTCATAAAGCACATGCCATCACGGACTGGTTTGATAAAATGGGGGTGCAAGAGCTTGACTGGCCATCCCAAAGTCCCGACATCAATCCAATTGAGCATCTCTGGGATGAGTTAGAGTGCCGGTTGAGGGTCAGACCAAAACGCCCCAAAACCACCACTCAACTCTTCGCCATGTTACAGGAGGAATGGCGGGCAATACTTGCTGCCGTGTACCAACACCTAGTGGATAGCCTTCCTAGAAGGGTTAAGGCTGTGATTCGGGCGCGTGGCGGCCCTACTCCCTACTGACTTGATGCTAGCACCTCATGTATCCAAAATGAGGGGTGTCCAGTCATTAATAGCCAGATAGTGTATATATATATCAGCAAAAGTCTTTCTGCTTTGATGTTGGCTAATGACTCGAAAACAGAAGCATTGATTTGGATCACTGCTCTGTGAATTGTGCACGTTGCATGTCTAAGCTGATGTTCGAATATTTTGAGATTTCGCAAGTATGATAAATAAAAACGCAAATTGAGATAATTCCATGTCTTAGTAAATTTAGATCAGTGTGAAAAATTTTGAAACAAAGGTCAACACACAAACTCATATTTCAGTTTTCTCTCTTACTTAAACCTGTCTTTTATCGTTTGCACTTTCTATTTTAGTTTTTTCCTGCCGATTTATAATCCAAAGGAAAGTCTTTCTGAATTGCAGAATTATAAAGCCTATTAAACGCAAACAAAATATACTTTCGGGGGTATTAATCCAATAAGGACAGTGGAATACAAACCAAGAGCTGTTTGAAGCTTATTGGACGATCAATCAATTGCATTACGCATATACAGCTCTGGGTTAAGCATGGACATACCAAAAGATATTCAAAAAGTTCGCTAAAAATTTACCCACCAGACATAAATTATACCACAATTATTTACAGCATGACACTACTATAGACTGAAAAATCTTATGAATTGAGAGGCACAGAAGCCCCAATTCTGAAACATTGTAAAAACATCCAAACTGGGAAATCTATAAATAAAAAAACATGGTTTTATTGACACAAAATGATAAAATATTTTCTTAGAAGCTTCATGTGGCACAGGAAAAACTTTTCTTTTAAACCTTCTACTTTCAAAATTACGCAGTGAAGGCTTTATAGCTATTATCGTAGCTTCATCAGGTATAGCATCCGCTTTCTTAGAACGTGGTAGATCAGGACACACAACATTTAAATTACCTTTAAACATCATTTCTGATTTGCATCAAACGCTTACCGTGTATCAAAACAAGATGATATCTAATTGTATGAGATAAAAACATTAAGTATCAAGAAATAAATAGGGCTTTAAATTTCACATTACAAGATTTAAAAAATGTTCCCTAATCTTTCTTGCATAAAATAAGCATATTAAATTTTACACTTAATTATTTTCACACCCGTAACAAAAAAATACAGATATTGTCTAGAGTCGATTTTACAGTGTAGTTACTTTACGGTATACCAGGCAGTGACTCTTGAACCAGCCCAGTATACGCTACTACGTAAAGTAACTACACGGGTAAATCACCTTTTAGAACAATAGCAAAATACATCTGTCTCTTCACACAAAAATGTCTTGGATTGTCAGTTTTGAAACTTTGTATTCAAAAAAAGTTAACTTTGAAGTACAGACCCAAACAAAAAATTCATATTATAGTTTAAAGCATTGAAGGTGTACCAACATTCCTGTTGCGGAAGTGACATATAAAGTCACACCCGCAGCATCTTTTTAAGTTGAACCAAAATCAATCAATCTTAATGGTTTGGCCTGTGTGTCTGAGACCAAGTGTCCCTTTACCCATTCATCATGAAAATACAGGGACATAGGGTAAAACCTTGAGGTGACATAAAGGAAGTGAAATTTGTAAGAAATGAGCACATTGCTCAGTGTGGGGACTGCAGTGTGTCTACCACTACAAAATTCCAGTTCACAAGTATATAAGACATGTTAACTCGATTCTATGGTGGGGTACATTTTTATAAATGAAGGTTGACATTGTCTTATATACTAGTGAAATGTAGTGGTAGACACACTACACTCAGTACAAGGACAAAATGAGAATCTGGAAAAGCATGGGATGGTAACAGGAAAAAGAGTTGTGAATGGTAAACTATCTTGAAGTCCACTGTATTTTGCTTGAATAAAACATCTCGCCGTTTCGATTATTAATTTTTGCAATGACGTAGATTAGCATCACTAGTCGCCGCTACTAACTTAACCCATCACCTGACAGCAGAGGCGTATTATTTTAAAAAGGTTCCAAATCGATAAACATCAGATTTTTATTTTATTTTTTACTTAAGAATTTTATTAAATATATATATTTTTAAGCTAAGACATGTTTAAAAAAAAGCATTCAACATTTAAAGTAAAGACCCGAATAAATCTTCATTTAGATTTTTTTTCTTTCACAACCAGCAGCAAAGAGACAAGATAAACAATTTGTTCCTTCTCTTCATGTCACATTGTAAGATTGTAGTCGTTCTTAAAGGGCAATTATCCAGGGAGGAAATGGGTGGAACCTCTTTAGGCAGAGATAGAACTTTGGTGATGACCAGAGGACGAAGAAATGTGTGGGGTGTCCCAGTCTAGCTTAGACTAATTATTCTGTAGTAAAATACTTGTAAATCTTCAACTATATCAGTGGTTAAGATATCTTTAAAAAACGTTTTCGGAATCTGTTGAATAGATTTAAAATAGAACCCCTGTTGTAAGTTAGCATAAATCCTTCCACAAAAGGAGATGTTTGCCACCCATGTTGAGAATCACCTCCACAAAAGTGTGAATTAGTAAAAATAGGAGGTGCCTCTGCCTAGCTCGACAACTCATTTTAACCAATGAAACGATTTAACAATGAATACACTCCACTATTTTGAAAAATAAAGATAGAGGTAAGTATAACTTGGTGCTCATGCTCATAAACGGTTTGAATGACAAGACAAGCTCACACTCATAAAAAATCCTGCTCGTTTTAATTGTTATTTCACAATTTCAAGAAAATCAAATATTCAAAGTCTGTTTTGAATTTTTATAATCTATTTTGATCGGATCGTTACAGCTTCTGGGCTTTTACATTTTCAGTTTATTCAACTATTTAAGTGGACATCGCGTACTACAAAGATTTTCTCTATTGTTTGTAAGTAATCATTTCCTAAATATTTAATTAAATGCATTGTACTTAAATTATTAGTCAGAGCTATATTTTCTGGAAATGGTGTCTATATGCAGGGATGCCAACTGCTAAGATTTCACTGAAATACTTTATTAAGTGGTAGAGAGTGAAAAACCAAAACCAGTTTTAGATGATTTTGGTAAAATTTAAAATGCTTACCACGAGATAATTGGAATGAAATAGTGTTTCACACGAAATTTCGAATTATATATACGTAGTGGCGGAAAAAATATTTTTATATCAAATTTACATAAACCAAGAATCAAACTTTAAAACGTGTATTTTGCTACCATTAGAAAAAAATTTCTCATTAAATAGAGCAAGGTGGCATCGGTGTAAACGTAGATCTAGAGGGACATTTGCCTTATAAGGCAAAAGGCTCTCCCTCCTTATAAGGTTATAAATTAGAATTTATAATATTTTGTTGTTTTTATTACTATTGTTTTATAACAAAGCATTTAATATGCACACTGATTTTTTTGGAAACAAAAAAAAGTGAATATTGTTTTTTTAAATACTCGTTAATGCATTATTATTAAAATTAATATGTAATAAAAAAACAACTAATGTTAAAATTTCAAATGTTATTGGGAACATAATTTTTTAAGTTTACTGAAAAATAATTGCGATAAGTAAATAATTTTGTGTGCATCACGTAACATTCATTGCGTTCAGCAAATAGCGCCAACTACCGAGATGTGTTTTTCTTTCTATTTATTAATAGATAGATTTTGAGTTAAACTACTTGTAAAAGTTCGATTTTTTTTTCTTTGAATGTCTGGATTAAGGAACATCTGTTGTTGACATTGTTTTTCTGTACTCTAAGCCACAGAAGTATTATCCACTCACAATTTTTATTATATTTTAATGCTGTAAGTATAAGTTTCAATAATATTTATACTTACAATTTGGAGGGGAAAAAAACGATTTTATTTTTTTAATTTATAAAGACATTTATTTAATATTTATAAAACTTTTTTCGAGGATTGGAACACGTTTCCATAGCATCTCGGGCACAAAATTTTGTAATCTTTCTCCTATATCTCTTCTTTTATTTCAAATTGCCATTTTCTTCCTTTTTTTAAGAAAAAAAAAATTACATTACGTAGTTACTATTTTTTAAATTTTATAAGTCTTTTACAATATATATCACTTACATCGCATTTGCAGCACTAAATGTAATATTACCTTAAAAAAAATTTTATGCTGTTTTTGAAAGGGTTCATAAAGTGTCCTTTATTTATAAGTTATATTTGTTTCATATAATCAAAGTGAAATGGTAACAAAATAATATTAAGGTTGTAATATATAGTTTATAACCAAACATTGCAACAGTTTAGTTTCTAAAAAGAAAAGTAGTATCATTAATGTGACAATAACAGTGTTTTTTTTTTTTTTCATTAAATAATTGTCTTTATTTTAAGAATATTAAAAGAAAACAATAGGCATCTCGTGTATAGAAAAATTAGAGCTTGTTTAATCATGAAGCATGCGCATTCTTATAATGTAAGATACAAAATGTCCTCTTTTCCCCAAATTTTCCAGCAATTTATATTTATCCTTTTCCTTAAAAACAACTTTTAAAACTTTTTCATTTAATTAGTTTTAAAGAGTATTTCAGAAAAAAATTATGCAGGTTGGTTTAAATTCATATAGTTCGAATACGGATTTCGGATTCCTGAAAATCGAATTTTGAAAAAGTCGCATATTTAAAATTTCATTTTTCAGGAACTACTCGATCAATTACTAGTAATTGTTGCGCACAATTATAAAAGACCTTTATAATTGTGTGCAACAATTTTTCAATCCGCTTGAAAAGCTCTTCAGTTATTTCTCAGAGTGCAACTCCCTATATTTTGGAGTTTAGAAATCCAAATCCATCGAAAAAATGGCATGTTTATTCAGAGAAAGTACGTTTAAGTATCCGATTTTGTAACTTAAAATATCGCCCTGCACTTATTAATTGGCATATTTGAAGTCATCCCTTTGAACCATTAAGAATGAGTCCTAGAACGTGAAGATCTGATCATTAGATCAAAAGTTATCAGCGTGATCCGTTTATTTATTTTTGCTCACTAAACGTCTAAAAATTTATAATTCAAATCTGCTTAATTATTATTATTTTGCTTTTTCTCTAATTTATTCCGTAATGATGCGAAGAGGATTTTTCATAGTTTAATTTTATTAAATAGACCAGAATGTATTGTGATCTATTTCTTTACTTTTTACCTTTTTATTTTCACTGTTTGCAAATTAATTATTCCTTGATATTCTTAAAATAAAACGTCAAATTCCTCTTATTTATTTCTCATTTAAAATGTATTTTTGTCTCTATTTAGTCCAGAGTTTTGTATGTAATTATGTTTAATTTTTTCTTATTATCTGTTATTATATAATGCTTGTAAAACTAAAGGACTTCGGTTTTTTCATTGAGCAATAAATAAACTAACAGAAATATATAATTTGATGGCAGCTATTTTATTTGTGGTTGCCATTACGAATCGTAATTATTTACACCATAATCTTTGATGAATTTATTATATCGCGATTATTTTATTGTTTTGATGTTAGCGAAGCATGATTATTAAAAAAAAATCAATTTCCTTCATTTTTGATTTTAAAAATATTGGGTAATTATTCGGTTATGTTATAGTTCTTCTTTAAATCAGAGCTACATTTGTTGTGTGTGCTTATTTTTGTTACCAAATTATATTTGCAAGACTTTAAAATATAATTGTGCTTAATTATACAAATTGTCAGAATTTCTATTGACAACTGAGAAAACGCAATAAAATCTTCTATAAATATGATAAAACAGACTTTTTGTTTCTAATCAATGATGATTATGAATACACTCGAATGCAATACAATTAAAAAGAGATCATTTTCTTGTAATAGTTAATTTTTATTTATCCATCTTTATTTAAATGAAGCGCAATCTTTTTGCAATATTGCCAAAAAGATCAAATACTTCAAACAATGTTTTTATTTCGTATTGTATAACAAAAGAAAGAAAATATAAATATTTATAAAGGGCGACAGGAGACGAGACATCTTTCCATAGATACGCCTCTGTCTGACAGCAAAACCAAGCTTCACGTTGACCACTACTTGCAATACCTGCCGTCCGTTCAAGCGCAAATGACCGCAAACAATTTGACAGCTAGCGTAATTGCTACTACCGAATACCACCATAAAAATCTCTTTATTTAATTTTTNAAAAAAAAAAAAAATTTTTTTTTTTTTTTTTTTTTTGTCAAGCCACTACAACGATTTTTTACTGCCTGCGTACACAGTGTGTTCACTTTGTCTGGATCTGAAAACAACATCTTAAATTTCTGTCGTATAAACGCTGATCAGTTAACGACTCGCAGAAGTCTTGTATTCTGCAATACTTGCACCGTAGACACAAGAAAGAGAAAGGCAGCATGAAGTGAACGGTAAGAGATCCGACAAGTAACTGGAACTCATCGGACATCATCAGCAGTTCTCGGCGATCAAGCAAAGGCACGTTTGTCTCTGAAAGAGTCTTAAGTCTCGAATAAAGAATGACCGAGGCAAAAAAAGTGACCGATATTGTTAACTGATATGAAGTTGGGCCCAAATGTAATCTAAACAAATTAAGGAAAATTTATGTTAAAATAAAATGCTGGAAGACGTGTAGATAGCATTGTGTGAACCCCAGTTAATAAATCACAGTTAGCTTTATTTGAGCATGTGACATAGTGCGCAGTTTATTTAGTCAGATTTGATAAATTATTGCCTCTACAAGAAAATTATTTTGCAAATGGTATATGATTAAGAAAATAAAAGATAAGATTTCTATTGAAATTGAAACAAACATAATTTTGTTATTTGGTAGCATTTTTTTTTTCTTTTTTCAATTTTTTAAAATTAATTATTTTTTCTCAAATTGAATAAAAATGAGGAATAAGAATAATTAAAACTAACATTCAAGTGTTTATTAAGTTAGCGTAAAATATAGATACGCTGAGTTTCGAAACGAAATAAATTAAAATGACTAATAAAAATTATTCATGATTAACAATTTGTTAAATATGTTTATTTGGAGTTTTAGTGCAATATTTATTCACTTTATACACATTATTTTTTTCTCCCTTTGTTGAAGAAGGAATAGCACACAAATAATCATAAAATCAGCGGAGAAAGGTTAAAGAAAAAAAAAACCTAAATTTGCAAAATATTTATAGACGAAAATAGAGAGACAGCAAAAAGGAAAAAGAAGAATAAACTTTTAAAGGAGGGAAAAAAACTAGCACAAAACACAGGAAAACAATTACATCGACGAATGCAGAATCAGAAGCAAATAGGGAAAAAAATGGCATCATCACCTTTTGATATTATTACTGTATCATTCATTAGTATATCAATAAAAAAAAACTACCTTTGTAAATTTTTGTGCTTGTCATTATTTCATTAGGCTTATAAGTAACACAGCAACTAGGTGTCACACCCACAACGATTACTTTTAATATTTCCTACACATGCAAGAATTGGGTAAGTAAATTTAGCTTTTTTTCACAGAATATTTATTAAAACATTGCCGTCAAACACAGAAAAAAAGGGTAGCTTGATTCAAATTTGTATTTATGTTTATGTAAGCGGTCTACGTTTAAATATATAAAAATTAAAACCAATGCTCTGCAATATTTTAATTGATTGCTAAATTAGTTTGTGTGAATGTCCCACCCGTAACTTCAGATTGGGCGCTTTAGGAAAAGGCAATGACAAATTGAAATCTTTTGAAAATACAATTTCAAGCACAATGTTTAAGTTGTCAATGAATGTGCGGACTTCGTTATTTGGTAATGATAAGCTCTCGAAACTACTTTTAGAACTAGGAAAATGGCAAATTGCAATGTTTAGGAAACACAATTTTACTTGATAATAAAAACATATGCACGTCTATTCATCAGGGATGTAGCTAAGGAGGTCTGGACCCCCCCCCCCTCCTGAAAAAAAAACTTCGAAAACTATATAATTTATACAGAGTGTATCATAAATACTGCACTGCACGTCCAAATATCTCTTGATATGAGGGTTAAAGAAATGTGATTCCAATTTAAGGAATTTGTAAAATGAAGTTAACTTTCACAGTACTATAACTATTTATTGGTCACATGACGTGTTTTGATAAATTTTTAGAAAAGTAGACTTTTTATACGTTGTTTTAATGAATAAACCTTAAATACGAAAAAATGTTCCTTATATACCCTTGAATGAGTCAGTAATTTTTTTTTAAAATAAAACTTGTTAAATTTAGCCCCCCCCCCTCCCAAAAAAAAAGAATTTAAAAATTATGACTTTCGCGATGAAAAAAACTTTACTCCACAATACTGATGATTTAGCTTAGTATTGGGAAAAATACTGAAATTGCTTAGACTGAAATTTAAATTATAAAAATATGCAACACTTTGCAATCTTATATTCAATATTTGGAGAAAAAAAATAATAATGCGTAAAAGTAAATAATCTTTCATCATTTTGGCAAATTTTTTTTACAATTAACCCCTAATCATTCATAATTTGTGACATTGTATTTAAAAAAAAAAAAAAAAAAAAAACGTATATTTATCACACAAACTTTCCTTTTTCTGAATTAAGAAAATGGTACTATTTCTCAGTTACACCTACTATTTTAAGAATTTAAATAATTTACGACAGATTTCATCTCATATTCGAAAGATAAGTGAATAAATAAAATGTAATATAAAAATATATTAGTATAAAAATAAATTAATATTCAGCTATTTTTTCAATTAATATATTCACTGATTAGAAATTATTTTTAAACACACCATATTTAAAAGAAATTTCAACTTGGAAAACCCTTAATTCCCTGGTTTTATTAATTGTTCCCTACTTATTTTTGATTTTTATTAAAAAATGGCTCTCTCACAAAATGTTTTCAATGTGCTCACTGTTTACTCCAATACACAAGTGAAAGTGAAGTCCTTTTCAAATGTAAGTGGTAGACACCAGAGCTAAAGAGAAGACACGCGTGCTATTTCTTTGGGAGATATGCTGTTGCATGCCTCTGTAATTCAGTTGGAGAGTTCACTCTCATTGTTGTTACATAGATAACGGATTTCAAAAGTTTCCACAAATAGAAATTTAAAGGACAGATCTGAACAACAACAAAACAGGTCCTCTAAGCCCAATCCACCTATGACCAAAAATTTCATTTTTAAATTCCTTTAGCTGTAGGGCTTTAAGGAGTACCCTTTCACTGGAACCATATGATCCAGTATTTATCTAGTGGATGGAATGTCTTCCGTAAATTCTTCCACAGAAGTAAGAATTTTATTTAAGTAGCACTTGTTAATGTGTCTGGGTACAATATTGGGCCCAAAATTGCTTCGGGCTGATTACCATAAATTCCACACCAAAAGTGTAAAGAAAAACTTTGTTGATGGCGAATGTCCCTTACATAAAAAGGGTTTGTATCACTTCAGTCATGTTCATTCATTATGACGAGATATTGG
This sequence comes from Parasteatoda tepidariorum, assembly GCF_043381705.1. Classification (NCBI taxonomy): domain Eukaryota; kingdom Metazoa; phylum Arthropoda; class Arachnida; order Araneae; family Theridiidae; genus Parasteatoda; species Parasteatoda tepidariorum. The sequence continues at coordinate 60,559,181 of NC_092208.1, forward strand.
ACAGTCTTGAGAAAACTTACATACTTCAGTCCTGATAACTGATTGGAGAAAATTTTTTGGAATCTGCAATTCAGAGTGAATGCGGAAATTTTTTTCTGAAAAAAGACAAAAGTTTTCTTTTTAAATATAATTTTTAATAATTTGTGTACTATAATTTTTGACTCAGAATTGTTCCCAAAATCAAAATTATTTTTATGTCTTGCTTTTTTTCTTCTTTCTAATAATAATATAAGTTTCAGGGTAAATGTTCTTTTTTTTTTTTAACTTTGAGTGTCTTTTTATTATGTTATTTGACGCTGATTTCATTGACCTTTTTTTATATTACTTACAATATGAAGCAGTTTATTATTAGTAATAGAAATGTTTTGTTATCTTTAAATGTTGTATGCTTTTTTCTATTGGTAAAGTTTAAAAACAAAAAAAAGATTATATTTCCTGTAAAAGAGTTTCCACACTTTTGTGAAGTTTTTCATTACAAAAAATAGAATTAAAGTGCGAAGTTACTTTTGTCTTATTAGAATTTTCTTAGAATATTTCAACTACTGGTATTTTTCATCCCACTTTGTTTGAATAAAGTCAAGCATCACTGGCTGCGGTCTGTAAGTGGGTGGGTGACTACTTTGATTAGTCTACGTAGAGACTGAGGGTGAGCGGTATCAGTCTTCGTTAAACTTTTCGAACGTAAAGTGCTCGATTTCGCTCACAGGTCGATGAGCTACCAAAGCGGAGGAGCCATCCCCTCTGCAGAGGATCAAAATTGCGATGGGATGTCTTCGGATCATCCTCAGGGATGTTTCACAGACCAACGCTAATAGCCCATTGTGCGTACGAAGACGTGATTGGCGAGTTTTCAGCTGGTAAATATTCTTCACCAATCTGATAAGTGAAATATATTTTCCTGTTGAAATCGCACCAATCAGGTTCTCTTTTTTTCTGAACGTTGTTCAGGGATGTGGTAACCGCGTTCGGTGGGAATGCTCCTTATGTGAGCAATAAATTGAAAAACTCCATTGTTTTTAAATAACATATGCAAGCTACGAGCGCTTAATCAGTAGTTTTAAATCCAGAAACAGTGTCTCACCTGGCAATAGACATTAATTGTAAACAAACGTGCTTTTGCAATATTTGAAACTTTGTATGTAATAACTAAATAATTAACCGTTAACGAAATTTACAATACTGAATAATCGATTCTTCACAGATCAGTATGTCAGTCTACCACGATGAAGTTGAGATCGAGGATTTTGAATATGATGAAGAGACAGAGACCTATTATTATCCTTGCCCATGTGGGGATAAATTTGAAATAACTAAAGTGCGTATTAAATTTTTTTCTTCTCCTAGCGGGGAAATTGTTTTAGTGTTCTAATCTAACTTTTTTACTTTTTTATGCTATTTTTCTTCCTTTTTTATGTAAACTTACCGGTAAAATCTCACTCAGTAGAAAGAAGGAAAAAAATTTTTTTTTCTTTTAATTTCTACTAAGGCTGTATTATTTATGTTTAAATTTTTTACATACCTTTTTATATTATGGCAAGTTAATTTGTCAGCCACTGATTTTTTACTGTACGAGTTAACTTTTTCTCACACAGGATATCCTCTTTTTCATTTTGTGCCCACTCTTTAAATTCAAATTTTGTAACTTGAAATTAGACGATTCTATTAATAAACATTTAACTCAAAAGTGAATAAAAATATGTAGGATATGTTGTAGAACAAAGAAGAGGGAGAAAAAAAACATTACACCCTAGCCTTTTAGCATCTCATTTCAACCAAATAAACTTTAGATTCTTCGAAGAAAAATTAACAGTCCCACGAACTTTCGATTATTATTACATAGGGAATTTTCATAGTATTTTTTCCTGTTTGTCATATTATTTCCAGTTATCCATATGATTTTTCTTGATTATGCTTTTATTATTAAAAAGAAAAGCAGCAATTGTTTTTGAAAAGTGAGATTTTCTGTATTAATAATGTTTTATATTTTTTTACATTTCTTTTTACTTGATTTGGATATAGATATGTGGTCAAAATAAAATTCATGCTGGCTACACCTATTCTAATGTGTGTCTTGCCAAAAATTAATAGCTTTAACTAGCTATTTTCACATGAATTACACATGTATTAATTTTTTAAAATTATTTTTATGGAAATGTTGCGTTTTCCAACTTTCAGACATGAACAATTGAAATAGAATCTTACCAATGATCAAACTGTGTTGTTTTCATTGATACGAAATAAATTTTATTCCTAAAACTTTATATTTTATATTACCATTTCCAATTTCTGCTATAATATATTAAAAAAAATGAGATTTCTCAGGTAAGTATTACTATGGCGTGAAAAATATCACATGTTTTCCTCACATCTCACATAAGAGGATTACTACTGCTAAGAATCACAAATTCAATTTCGGAATATACAAAAACTTCACTTTTTTAATTTTCATTTTACTCTTATTACATGTTAAAAAAATATGCACAGGTGAGAATCCTCTGCTTTTTTATGATTTTTACCCGACTTCCGATTTTTGTTCAATTTTAATCCAATTTCCACTATAATATGAAAAAAAACCTGGATTTTATAGAAATGAAATCAGATGTATATTGCATAAAATATGTATTTTTCACGTATCGCATAAAAAAATTATTACCTCTAAAAATCTTGCACTAATTTTAGAGTCTTCAAAAATTTTACATTTTGGAAAAATTGCTCATCGTTATTCAAAAGCACGCTTCAGAATTTGTGGATCGCAATAATGAAAACATTTTAAGAACTATGTGGCTATTGAAATCTTCACAAATCTAGTGCATCAAGAAGAAATTCTTCAAAAGCGCGATTCAAAATTTCTCATGTAAATCTAGCATTACAAAATGATAAAATTTGTAACAGTAACTGACAAAAATGTAATTGTAAATGTATGTGGGATTGGGAGTGAATCTTCAATAATTAAGTGTGAAATGCGTTATTTGAAGTTTGCCAGACGAAATAATGTATTAAAACATGAGATATCTGTTTTAATAACAAAACAAAAAAAAGAAACTATCAATAAAACCATTAGGATTCATTGTGTAATCGTTGCTAATGAAGTAGATCAAGAAATAATTACCTACTAAAACACCTGATTTTGAATTAGCAGTATATAGTAATGGCATATTAAAGTATTAAGATTTTTAAAAAAAAACGTGGAAATCTGTAACAAAAACTGTGGAAATAGCTCAACCACGTAAACCATGTGGATGCGTACATGGTTATTTGAACTCGACATTTCGGCTATTTGTTATTTTTTATTAACTAACAACAGGGTTGGGTTTTTGACGTCAAAAAGTGGTTTTTGACATGACAAGGGTATAATACTGGTTTAAACCGTCAAAAACCCGTCAAAAATGCCAAAAACTAAAGTTTGCCAAGAAAATATATAAACTTCAAAACTACCAACAGTTGCCATGCATTATATTGAAATTTAATTATACTATAGGTAATCAGCAGGTTTTAAAATATTTTTTAATTAAAATTAAGGTAAAATAACAGATTTAAAATCTCAGAAATTTATATTCAAATGCATGTGCAGAAAAATTTTGCACAAAATTTTTTTAAATATTTATATTTTAAAAAAAAAAATTTTTTTTTTGATACTTAAGAAAATTAAAAGTTTATTACTATGCATTTTTGACATATAAGGAACATATAACTAATATTTATAAGGAACTTACAAGTTATGTTGTATAAATACAAACTTGATACAAGTGTATAAAAAATTTTTTTTAATGTTATACCGAATATCTTTATTATCCAGTATGTTAATTTGAATTTAAAAGTAGTTATATTTGTGAATAATGATAAATATAATTCATATTGTTTATTATATTTATTTATAATTATTACACTTATCATTTTAAAACAATTTTTATCTCTTAATTTTTTTTTCTCCACTTGTATTAAGAATACAAATAATGCATATCTTGAAAGCAAGAAGTAATTATTCAACAGCTGAATATTTAGATATTCAACAAAACTATATAGTATTCAGCAAAATGAAATTCACAAGTATTTGGATAAACTAAATTTTCAGCATAGTAAATGAATAGGCTGAATATACTGTAAATCGACACTAACTACTCTGTGTATTTAACAGAAAGCACTTAAATTTGTATTGTCTTATGTTAAAAAGATTATTAAGAAGATTTAAAAGAATATTAAAAAGATTTTTCTTTAAAAGATGTCTAATGTACAAAACTGCTAATGTTTATCTTTAAAAATGTCTAATTTTTAGTATAATCTATACTATACACTAAATTTGGTTATAAATAAATTTCTTAATAATATCACTGCAGATTTTCAATAACACATGAAAATGAATACATAATATTACAAAAGATGTGAGTTTTCAAAAGTACAAGATTTTGGTTACTATTCAAAATATAAGTGTTTCTTCAAAATTTTAAATTTATTTTTTCTAGAACATATTTAGAAACACTATCCTTTAAAAAATATATAAATTTTATGTATTAATTAAGTTTCACATATGAATATAGGTTTTTGACATTTTTGACAGTGAGGTTTTTGACGTGACGGTTTAAACCATGGTTTAAACTGTCAAAAACTGTCACATGTCAAAAACCTGCCAACCCTGACTAACAATATTTTGATGTTTACATTAAAGACCAAATATCCAAAAAAAGCTACTGTCCAGATTTGCCAAAGTCCCACTAATTCCGTTTGTGGGACTTTCCACTGTACTTAAGATTTTCCTATTGAGCATATTAACTTAGAAGAACTATGAATGATTCAACCAATAATTATTAAATCTTTTTTCTTCCTTCGCAGAAATCTATTAGAAAAAGTTTTTCTTTAAGAAAAAAAAAAAAATCTGGGAATAAAGAAAGTAATATCCTGTATGGAATAAATGGAGGACTCCATTTATTTCAGAATTAGTGACTGCAAAATTATGATAGGCTAGAGTTCGATCTGGGGAATAGCAAAATATGTTGCACAGTATGCTTTATTATTTAATATTGACTCTATTTTCTAAATTTATTTGGATAATAGCTTCAATTTTGAGCATTTATTTATTTTTATATTAGACCAACAAAGTATTTTATTAAATCTGTTTGCTATAATTAATCAAGTTTTCTTCAAAATAAACAAAGAAATGTGGTGTTACTATAAAGCATGAAAATGATTTTAAGTGATGTACAAGTATATTTATTGTTAAATTTCAAATGGTTCTGTGATATTTATTTTGAACCAGTGAATAATGATGCTTAATGGTCCTAAGGACCGGTAACTTTTTTTTAATTATAATTTTTAATGCTGTGCTAATTAGATATCATATTATGGGTTCATTTATACTCATTTAAATTGTAAAATGATAGCATGTTCCTAAAGACAGGATCATTTTAATTTTTTGTAGGAAGATTTAGCAAACGGTGAAGATGTTGCAACTTGTCCAAGTTGCTCTTTAGTTGTTAAAGTTATTTACAATTTGGTATGTATTTTATTTTTATTTTCTGTGTATATATTTCCAAATAAAGTAAATTGTTTAAAAAAGGATTTTTTTTAAAATCATAAATTTAAAAAAACACACCTTTTTTCAGTAAAATTTTTTTATTTATCTTACTAGTTGTAATTTTTTTAATAAGAGTTTGTTAAGTAGTCTAACGTAGCAAGACCGCTACTTTTTTTCATAGTTTGTAGTGTAATGTGCTACTTTTCCAAATGAAGTGTAATGAGTAATGCGATACAAGAAACCCCAGTAGTTTGTAGCCCTTCCTGGTAACTTTTAACCCTTTTAACGTTAGTTTAGTAAAGGAACAAAGTTCAAATGGAACTATTTTTGGAACTTTGATTGGTACAAATCTTTACAGGTCCTTTAATGGGTGTAATGAGAATGTCCCCGTAGCATTAATTAGAATTGCACATTACTAATATTTAAACTATCCATTATGAATAATAGCTAATTTTTCATTTTGGGCACACCTTCAAAGGCATTCATGAAACATTGATGTTATTTTAATGGAAGGGAACGTGTTTTCTCTGTAATTTTTGATGTACTTTATTTCTTAGAGAACTAAAAGATTATTAAAGGCTTAACAATATCGTGAATGTTTGATAGTTTCTTAGAATTTCTTAAATTAAATAGGACAATAATAACTAGTTCACGTAAATATGAATAAATATTTCTTTATAATTCCTTTTGTTACCAAACCATTTTGAACATTGGTGTTTAAAAATTTAGTTTTCTAGCAAAGTTTGTTCCCCAAAAGTGGTGACTGCATATTGAAAGTAGTTTCTAGTCACGACATTTAAAAAAAGTAATTTTTGACTACCTTTGTATTAAAGGAGTTGTAGTTAACTTCTGACCTCTAAGTTTGTTGTATGCTTGAAATATTACTGTCACTGTCTAATTTTTTTTCTTTCTTCTTTTTACAGGAAGATTTTCAGGAAAATGATGAAGTTAAAACTACAAAATCTGAAAAGAAACAATTAGAAGTGGCTAGATAACCACTTTTCCAAAAGTTCATTATAAATTTTGTGAACAAGCAAAGCTTTTTTATTTTATTATTTGTATATACATAATGCTACTTTGCTTTTTATTTGATTCTTTATTAAATAAGATTCTGTAATTACGTAATTGTTGACATATTTTTACATCTCATGTTTTTTTAACCTCTTCTGAATGTTTATCACCTTAGTTGATTTTAATGATCAAGTAACATTATGGCTGTTGAATTTAAATTTTCTCTTTATATTGACCATTTATTTGACCTTTTATTTAACCATTTGTCTAAGTGAGCTCTCAAAAAGTTTAACCACAAGTGGTCAACTTACACAGGTGTATTTAATGTAAAATTTTAATTATGCTTATAATTTTTAATTATATTAATGTAAATTTGGAGTTTAAATTGAAACTGTAAATATGGATGTTGGCCTATTCATTTTTTTCCTGTTAATTTTGTCAAACTCTAACAAATCAACTTATTTCTAGTGTTGTGTGCCCTTTATTTTCAATGGAACTTTTTGAAGAAAAAAAGAATGGAAAACTTTTCAGATTATTTCAATACTTTATTTACTTCAAGTGTTTTACAGTCCTTTAAAAAGAAATTAAACATCTGCAATGTTGCAATAGTGCTGCAGTATTTTTAATTGTCTTAAAATGTTTTGCAATCATACTGACAATTTTTTCATCACTTTCTTCCGAAATAAGAAAGAAGAGATTACCTGCAAACTAGGAAAATAGAAAGCATAATTATTACATTACAGAAATTAAAAATAAAAAAAAGTCTTAAGTAAAATTAAACTAATGCTTACCTTTTTTATTTTTTCATTCTTATATTCTGATTTATTTCCTCCTAATTTCAAGTTTTCTGCTTTTTTTGGAGTAACTACTGCTTGTTCATAATCATCATTCTGTGAATGAAGCGAAAAAAATTAAAGGCAGTGCATGAGGTGAAAATAAATTATTTGGTACTAACGGGCAGTTTATAAATATTCAAGATGGAGGCAAGATATTTTATATTGATAAGATGAGGAAAAGTTCAGTTTTTGATTTTATTTATGCAAGTTTTACACTATCAGTTTTTTAAAGTTTTAAATATTTTCATAGGTTTAGATAACATGACTTGAAATAAAAGTACTTTTGAATCACTTGATTTAAATCCATAAAATTCAAGTTCATCATTTGTGCAAATTGATTAAACTGTAAAATTAATTCTTTTTAAAAGAAAACTATGAATTACATAGCCCTTTTAGCAAATATTTAATAGTTTTTTTTTTCTTCACTATTGAACATTCTTTTAAAAATCAGTTTTGTTGTTTTAATTGCTTTGATTTTATGTTTGATATCAAAATTTTAGATATTGAATTTGTAAATAGTTAATTTTTATTCAATATTTTAAATTTCTTTCTTTTTTTATTTGTTATTTTTGCTAATAGATCAGAAGTAATTGGGTTTGCACTGTTTAAAATATTTTCTTTAGTAAATAGTTTTTAATAACAATCTTGAATAGTAGGATCTTATTAAAATCAAATTGCAGAATAATAGCATATTTTTTGAAGGAAAATAGAACATATTTTAAAAAAAATTATCAATAAAATCAACATTTTTACCAGTACCGATTTACCAGACAATGAGATTTCTTAATTTTCACTGATTTGCAATTTGTTTCCCGGTAAAAGAAAAATAATGTAAATTTACCTTTGGTAAATTAGATAATCGATATTTTAAAATGAATTCTTCTTCGGATACTGTTTGATTCTGTTCGATGGAACCAAAGTCACAAATATTTGACAGCAAAGCAATGCAGTCATAAATGTTGGATTCCAGTTCTCGATTCTGTAAACAAGTGTTTTAATTATTTCATTTGTTGTGTTAAAGTATAGTTTATTTTATTTTTTTATCTTTTTGAATAATGCTATTCAAATATGATTACAGAGTCACAAATATATATATATTGTTTCAATAGTAGTTAAATGCATACCTGCCAAGTCTCCTGTTTTTTGAAGAAGACTTCTGTATTTAACGACAATCTCCTGTTTACCCGTATAGTCTCAAATTTCCATATTTGTTGCATACATTTTTTTAAGCAAGAAATTTTGGCAATAAAATGTCTGCTGATGGCAAAAATACTTCTCTTATTCCTTTACAGAAGGTGCTATTAAAATGTAATTTTGCTTAACAAAAACAACAATGTCGTTGGAATTTTCAAATGCAAATGAGACAACAGAGTTATGCAGCCAAAAATGCATTGAATGTCAGTAATCCATTCTTCAATTTAACAGTTAAATTGTTTATCGATAAAAAAATATCACAACAATGGACAATTAAAGTTAGTTAATTGTAGTTCAGGACATTTTTTAAGAATTGTCAAAAAAAAAAAAAAGATCTCTCACTGAAAGATTAAAATTAGTAGACTACATAGGCATGCATTGTGCCAGAAAGCTTTCCTTTTAGTATGCTATATATTCATGTCACAAATATTTAAATCGTTTCTCTAGCAGTTGAAAAATGCAATTTTGCTTAACTAATACAACAATATCGTTTGAATATGGTTTAGAAATTTTCAAACGCAATTGAGAAAACTAAGTAATGTACCCAAAAATATATTAAATGTCAGTCATCCATTCTGCATTTAAATGATTAAACTGTTTAGCAATAAAAAAATATTACAATATTGGCAGGTTAAAGTTACTTAAAGGTATGCATTACTCCAGAATGCTTTCCTTTTAGTATGCTATTTATTCATGTATCATCAGAAAGTTAAACGTTGGGACAAACAAACTGTTGAGAGTGTCAGATCAAAAATAAAGTGATCAATCAAATTATCGATTACTTGAATATGTGTGTTGTTGCAATATATTATCCAAACTACATCTGGATTTACACATTTATAATTTTTATGAAGCTATAAAAGCATTTTACCTTAAGAAAAGATTGAGAGTAGGAATTCACATCATCTACATGAATATTAATCCCTATCTCCTGAAGCTCCTAAAGAAATAAAGATAATTTTAATTTAACTTCCACAATGATTTAGAAAATTTTTATAAGATTTTTTTTATTTAACTTGTTAAATGTTCTTATGGATTCATTGTGATCACGAATATTAGAACTAAAAAAAAAAAAAAAAAAAAAATGCNAAAAAAAAAAAAAAAAAAAAAAAAAAAAATACAATGCATAAAAGACAATGTTGTGAGAATACTAAATTTTAGCTCAAAAGAAGATCAATAAAAAGTTGATGCAATTTTTTACTTTATTAGTATAATTTTAAACTTAGTAAGATGCTTAAGAAATTGTTTTGAAATCAACTTTTAATCTGATTGCTCAAATCATGTACCTGAATGAATTTTTCCACGCACAGCCATTCATTGAATAGTTTGGACGGAATATAATCGTTGTTCGGATTCAGAGATAAAAGTTGGCAACCCTGTGATGAAATTCGGATTTTTATTGAATAATATTGGCCTTTTAAAGACAATTCTGGAATATCACCTGCACTGAAATACCAAGTCTGTGGAGGAAAAAAAAAAGTTGTATGTACAATACAATATTTTTAGAGTAGTATTGTAGTTAAACAAAAAACTTTCGCTAAGTCCTCTTAACGTGACGATTACATGCATGAGATCGGTATCATTACGTCAAATGACGGAAATCCAACCATTTCATTGTTTTGGTTTGGCAGATTTTTGCCATTTTTAATGTTTGAAACTGGTCTGATATCACGATTCATATTCATGCAATTTTAATATCAATCATATATTCGTATTTACCTGATTTAAAAGTTACACTTTTGCTATCCGTATTCACTCGATTTAAAAATTTTACATCGCGATTTGTATGTTAGCATTTTTAAAATTAATATTGCGATCCTTATTCGCGTGTTTAGAATCCGAAATCTCGATTCGTATTCATTTATTTTTCAAATCCTGTATTGCGTTTCATATTCACGCTCTTGTGGTTTCAAGAATCGATTTTTTCATATTTATACATGATTTAAAATTTACACATTGTGATTTGTGAGAAATGAAAAACATCTCTGTTCAAGCGATGCATGAATCACGATTCCGTATTCCTGCTCATGTATTCACGAGATTTAAAAATCCAGTATCGCGATTCTTAAATTATTTACTGTAAAGGTGTGATGATATCCTTCATTGGCAGAAAGTATATTGAACATGTATGGCAAATAACTTGATATCGAATTTTTTGCACATAGAATTTTCAGTCCTTTTTGCTTTATGTCGCAATTATTCTTGATTTACGTAGTTCGTAGTACTGCGTACATAGTTCATGATGAAAAGGTGCTCAAACTTTCGAAGGTTCACTGACTGAACTATAGGGACCATATTTCCTAGGTTGATCCTCTTCATAGATTTTGAAGTGTCAGAAATTCGAAATTCTCCAAAAAAGATAATACTTGTTTTCCGGAAGTAGGGTTTTGTGTTTGATTTCGTAACTTTTAACATCGTCTGTAACCATTAAGGTGTCTAATTGATGAATCCTTGAACAATACCGATTGCATTTTAGATAATAAAAGTGTAGTTCATTTAATCAAAAATTTTGGAAAGTAACTTTATTATCAATTAGTATTTAATTTACTGTATAACAAATCTAAACATTGTACTTGCTACGTGTAAGTTAGATTCATAGCTGCCAATAATGCTTAAAAATGAGATATACTTGCCTTGTAAGAAAGATTTAAGTGCCTTCTTTGAAAAAATCCAAATGTACCAAACTGGCTCGTTTTAAAAGAGACTTCTTTATTTTCTGAAAATAATACAGATAAACAAATAACTACGTGAACAATCATTAGAACTTATTAAAAAAATGGAAAATAAATCTTAACAGCTTAGTAAATTTTACTTGATAGAGGACAATTTGTGGAAAAAATTCTTTAAATATCGACTTATTTCGATTGTGAGAAAGAATTTTCAACAATATTCTTAAATTATTTTTGAGCTAAATAACACTTGATTATGAACAATTTTTAGGCAAAATTGCTTCATGAATGAAAACAATTGTTCTTTCATGAGCTCTTTTTTTTATTTTTTTTATTGCTCTCTCTTGAAATTATATTATTTGAATTATTCAATTCTCCGTTAGATCACTGTTAGGATCCCAATTGGCAATATCTTAAGCTTGTCCGTTTTAAATCACTCATTTATACCATTATCATGGTTTTTAATTCATAAATATTGTGTGTTGGTTCAGAAGTTAATATACTCGTCTTTGACAGGTGGCCTAGGTATACATTCAAGCAAGGGCTGCTTGATTTATATACTACTTAGATTGACCACAAAGTTGACCAATTATCTCCAGTGATTACCCCATTGTCGTCCAACTAATCATCTCCAAATGCGGATTAACATCATGAAGTTTATGACAAAGGCGAGTTTGATCCGATTCGATTGCATTTGATTAAAGAGTTCCACTGTATTCTGTTTTTGAATGTAAAATGACAAAAAATACTGAAGGGAATTTACTACTATTTGGATACGTTTTCACCGATAAAATTTTGCGAATAACGTATCAATGTTCAGGTTCTGTGTTTCCAAATTGCTCACTGACATTTGAATTGAATCACTTGGGTTTCAGATGGATCGAATGAAGAAAGAATGATCGAATAATTTGATTCGTTAATTTGACAGATTTATGATCACCAGCTACCGTGAGAATTACTATATTAAAAAAAAAAAAAAAAATCAACAAAGGCCTAGTACTCCTGAAAAAGACTTGTTAACAATTCAAACCTTTTTATATTTCTGTTCTTAGAACACGAGACCGTTAAAGATATCTTAACGGAAATTCTTTTAAGTACAATTTGTTAACAAATAATTCAGGATTTCGAAACAAAATGTTCTCAGTCTTACCAGGATTATATTCTACATCATATATTCCTTCTGAAGCAAATCTGTTGTTTTCAGGACAAAGACGAGATGGCTTTGGAGTTTCCCAAAATATCGCTTTATTTGGCAATCTGAATTTAAAGTGTTAATATGTTATTTTCGAAAACTCTTAACTTGGAAGAAAAAATAAAGAAATAGAAGAGAAAAAATGTTTACAAAATTTGTAATGGTAATATTGTCAAAGAAAAATCAACCCTTTTAAAAGTGGGTTTTACTATTGATAAAAACCTTTTTAAAAACAAAAAAGAATTAATGAGTGAAATCAAAAGCAATTTAGCTGGAGAATTGTGTTTACAAACAAAATATTATTCAGTTCATGTAAGCTTTTCAAAATACATTCTTTAAGAGAATTCAAAAGTAATTAAATTATATATGAATTAATATATGTATAAAATAGAAATGTCTCTGATCTAATTTTCGAAATATTTTTCATTTGAAGGCTACATCTTATCTTTGGGCTAGAGCTCTTTCAATGTTTCAGATCAGTTGGTAGTTTGTTAATGCTTATGTAGGTATACACAAATATTAAAATATGTATTAAAGTTATATTAATTGAGTAAAACTTAAAAAAAGAAACGAAAAAAAAAACATGAAAATATTCTTGCACGAGTGTGAATTATGTATGATAAGTCCGAATAAAGATATGAAATTAAATTAGCATTAACGTTTTTAATTGAATCGCGACGGCTCAGTGGTTGAGGCTCTGAACTGTTATTGTGGAAAACGGGTTCGATCCCCAGGACGGCTCGAAGCCATAAAAAAGCTATAGATTGACGAGTACCAGCTTATCAGGAAAGTAATTCCGGCCAGTTAACATGTTGATCATCTGGCCACTGTCTTGGTTAGGTGATCATGATACTTCACAGCCAAGGTTAAAGTCAATACACGACTTCTATAAGAGAATAAAAAATAAGAATGATTTGTAGAAGGGTTAATACCTAAGAGTGCCTCATTTCTAAATCCTATACATATTTCGAATTATCATTGTTAATATTATCGTTTTTTGTTTTATAATAAATGGTTTAGTGTTAAGAGTGGTTAATTCCACACAATTACGATACCCCCAAATTATGTGTTCATAACAGGCATACAACAACCATAATCGTACCTTTAGTCGAAATTGTGGAGCCTTAACCTCAGTAACCTCCTTGATAGTGACTGTTGCAAGATAACTTTGATTTTTTTTAATTAGGAGCAGAACTTAATTTGAAAAAGTTATAGTAGATTAAAATTTTTAAAAAAATACTTCATTTTTAGATAAATAAAATCTCCTAAATTTTCTTCAATTTCTTTCTCTGCTTCTGAATCCTGCATCGCTTCTCCAGAATTAGATTGCACTTTTTCCACACCTTCTAATGCATCAGTTTCTTCTGTAGAGCTGGATGGTACTTTCACCTCATCTTTTTCCAATTGCTCAAGTTCTTCTTGGGAAGTAAATGGAACTTTTTCCTCATCTTCTTCAAATTTTTTGATTTCTTCTCCTTCTTCAAGAATTGGCTCTTGAATTCCTTGAATTGTGCTTTTTTTGTCAAGTGAGAGAAACGGTCTAAGCTGCACGGCTTGTTTGTAAGGAATTCTTTTTAAAACAGGTTGTTCTCCTGCAATTTAAACATAACCGTTGCTATTTCTTTCTTAAAGGTTTTAAAATTTTTTGTAAACATTCCACGTAATATACAGTAAAAACCCGATGTAACGATTAGATGCAAAGTGGGAAGTTCGCTGTTTCTACAAAGTTCTAATTCACAATCAAAATGATAGTATTAAAGATGTAAAAAATTATTAGCCTACTGCCTCTAAGACAATATTTTTTAGTGAAATGCATTATTATTATTATTATTCTTTTTTTTTCCTTTTTAACAATATTGTATTATACGAAAATGTTTCATTGGAATATATTTTCACTTATTTCCGGTAACAAGAAATCGAAAAAAGAAACATCGTTACCTTCTTACAATTTTAAACATTTATTTTTATAAAGCAATGCGTGAATGATTACGGACTAAGTTATTTTCTTCTCAAAAAGAAAAGTTCTGTACTTAGAAAAATCATTTCGCAAACTTCAAAAGATTGTGTCTTTTATAGAACTCATCTAGACATCTTTTTATAGAACACACCTTTTATAGAACATTTGCCGTTTGTAGTATGTCTACCACTACAAAAATACAATTCCAATTCACTAGTATATAAGACATGTTAACTCGATTCTCTGTTGGGGTACCTTAACATAGATAAAGGTTGACATGGTCGATGTGACTATCCCCACATTGGTGACCCGGGCATGATATGAACATGCTTACCTTGACAGACTCTCTCATTGACTGGAACACGCCTATCTTGACCGTAACGCCCACTTCAATCTGAGCACGCCTACTTCGATGGATAGTCCACATTGAGCAGCTGACTTGCTACACGTGACTGCGACATTATCCACCTCCTCGCGCTGTTGCTACTCAGTCTTGATCACACACAATATCGGCCTGTATACACTCGACTAATGGCAACACAGGAGCTACAACGACTGTGAACTTAATACCGCCCTCAGAATTCAAAATTACGGTGATCTTAATGCAGCTCTCCCGGTTTCTCACAAAATAGCTATAAATCAGCTAGTGGTATCCGTTCATCGAATTCTATCTCAGATAAAATTCTGGTGGGGGAGTACTGTAGTGTGTCTACCACTACAAAAATACAATTCCAATTCAGTAATATATGAGTGTGACTCTCTTTACACTGTTCAACAACCCTTGTTGCAAATCAGCAGTCGCACTACATTTCAATTTCTTCTTTCAGAAACTTGTTACGAAATGGAAATTCGTTCAAACATTCCTGTCGTAGACAATTTTTTTTTTATAAAGTAAAGGACTACGTAATTCAGTAGACAAATTGTATTCAAAAACAGTCCTTTTGTTGATATCCTTTACAATCACAATAGTTATTCAAAATAAACGAAAAAAAATAGTTAAATATGTCTATTTTATTTTTTAATATTTTTATTGATATTTCAACATTGAATGCGTGCATCTGCTTAGAGCGACAATCTTGCTATAAAGACAATTTCATCTGTATAAAGACAAATTTATCTGTTTAATTTTCTGATTCTTACTTTAAAAATAAATCTACTTTATTTAAGTTTCAATTAAACACCGATAAACATTAAATATCCACTGTTTCAGTTGATTCATGAACTGGGGGAATTCTTAAGAGACATAAAGTTAAGTAATTATGTTAAACTCAAAAATATGCTAAATTTTACTGCTGTATTCTAAATTCTTTCGTTTTAAATATTTCAAAAACTAGTTGCCCTTATGAAAGTCTTCTTTCCCTCGCCATTACATAATTGCTTCTTTAAATTAATACCGGTATCATGATTCCGAGTTACAACGATGTCATCTTTCTTTACTTTTATCTTGTGCCTCTTTTTCACGTCAGACGTTGTTTATTACACCTTTTAATTGAACATGAAAACGTTTTGAGTGCATAAAAACGTTTGTGTTTGGAGCAGTCTAGTCGCTTTCGGTTTTTGCACCGTTAAACATTGAATCAACCAATTATAAATAGATAATTCTTAACAATTACATTATCTTTAATTAATGAAATCTCTCAATAAATAGCATCATATTTATTCAACGAAACTGAGCAATAAACATTTTCTTTAATTTCTGCCAGATCATCTTGAAAATTTAACTGATTAGTCTCAAATAAAAACAGATGCAATATTAATAACAAAACATTGCAATAAAATAATTTTTTTACGTTTGCCCCTTCCTTTTTAAATACTTTTTCCAAAAATGTGAAAAAATATTATTAGCCATAAAATTGTTAATTTGTGATACGAAGTCACAAACCAGTAAAGTTTGAAATAAGAAGACATAAACTTTCATTATAAAACATTCACAAGTAAAATTTGCAATAGGAAGGCGAGCTTCGATAATAAAATACATTAGTAAATGTGAAATTCGTAATACGAAGACATAAACTTTCATAATGATGCGTGAACTGAAAAAGAAAGTCCTTAATTTGAAGATATAAATTTCATGATCAAACATAAAAATGCAAAATTCGTAATAAGAAGCTATAAACTCTCTTAATGATAAATGTAATAAAAAAAAGTCCTTATTGGAAGATATGAACTTGCATAATCAAACATAAAGTAAATATTGTAATAAGAAGATATAAACTTTCATAATAAAATAAAATCAAGCAAAATTTGTGGAAAAAAGAAGTATAGTTTTAAACTTACTATAAATGTAAGTGATGCCTTTTTGGCGTACGGTAAGCTTTGGAATGGCCAACAGATCAAAATGAAGAATTCCTCCTGATAAAAAATATTCTTTTTGATCGATGAACTGAGACCCATCTGCTGAATAAAATTGTTAAAATAATTCAACTAAAATTGTAAATAAAAATGTATAATATATAATATTTATTGAAAAATCGAATAGATTATATCAACATGTTTGATTTCAGATTGAGTTATGTAAAAAATACTCTAACATTTTTTAATCACCAACTTTTCTTGTAATTTTAAAAGGGGATAGATTTGTGAGATTTTGTTATTAAACCAAATAACGATATTTTGTGTTATACTTTTTTTTATATTGTATTATATTTTTTAAAATTATTATTTAAAAACTATAAAAGATATTTATGTTAGTGTGAAGTTATTTCCATAAATTTTCAAATTGCTTACACTCTAAATTTAAAATTTTCAAAATCAGTTAAAAAACAACTAATTAACCTTCAATCACTAATTTTATAAATTTCCCCCTCTTTGTTATGAAAGATATTCTCTAGTCCATATTCAATGTTTTTTTTTTTTTAAATTAAGAAATTGAACTACTTTTTTTACATTTAAAACTCTAATTTATAGCAGAATTTCATCACATACTTTATTTATTAATTATGTATTTTTTCCATTTATTAGTTGTATTCATTTGTTGATTTCTTATGAGAAAACTATACTGTTAAATATTACAAATTGAAAAATACATTTGGTGGAAAATACCATCAGTGAAATGGTGCTTCAACTGAATGCGCTAGTGAGACAATCATATAAACATAGGCAATACTGAAACAAGGCTTTTAACCAAAATTTAAAAGCATAACCCCCAAAACAAAATGAGAGCATTATGTTCGGAACAATTACCAGCATGAATTACTTTCAAGCAATTTAAGGCAAGAACTGAATGTTAAAAAAAAAAAGTGAAAATAGCATATTTTTTCCTGACGGCAAATGTTTGGGTGTATATATATATATAT
>NC_092208.1:60577307-60642202 GCF_043381705.1 Parasteatoda tepidariorum
ACTTATTTATTAACCGGTGATAGATAAGGAAAACGACGTATTGGGGTCAACATAAAATATCAAATAATCACTTGAAAAAATATGAAATAAGTTTGGTAAGTTTATGCTTGAGATAATAGTACTGAAACAGCTGTCGTTCGTCTATAAACCTTTTTATGCGTGTTTCTTTCCACTATTATATTCTAGCATATTATAATTATTATTGTATTTAAATAATATAAAACATCAATGAATTTTTTAAAACTTTTTCCAGAAAATAGAATGGTTTCTTTGAATAATCCAGAACTAAACAAATATTAGCTTGTTATCAAACTCACCTTCAGTTTTCGATGTAACATTATTTGGTTCTTTACGTAGAGCTTGTTTTTCAAGAGAAATGTGATTAAAATCCAAAAACAATAATCTAATAGCACAATCCTCTTCTACAACTTCAGAAGGAAGGTGAAATTTGAAATGGAGTATTTCTAAACCTCTTTTTCTGAAGGCTCTGTGTAAGTTTGCCCATAAGCATAAATTTATGAGTTTGTCACCACCATCCAGTTCATAATTTATATTGTACTCCATGTTTTCAGTTTTGTCATTTAAATATTGATTTGCCTCCTGAAAAATGTACCTTTTTTAATAAATTAATCAGGGATATCTTTTGAATAGTTTCTGAAAAAAAAATTGAATTACATCTCTTTTGATGTAGTACAGCCTTTACACATAAGGGATTGCAAGTTAATATTTGAGTAAAAAAAATTAAAATAGAATCACTTTCAAATATTGATAAATTATTATCACTATTTAACCCTTTGGAGCAGATGGAACACCAGTGTCTCTTTTATATATTTTTTTTTCTGACGTTCTAATTACAAGCAAAAATATATTTTATTTTTTAACTATAAGATACAGCCTGATAATTACAAAAAATCAGAAAATCAGAATTATATTTGTACTAAAATATAAAATCCAAAAATAAGTAATGTCAAAATTTTATTTCATTCATATTCAAAAATGTTCATGTTCATATTGTTTCTCTGAGATGTAAACAACTGCAAATAAGTGCGAATTTGAAAAATTATTGTTTGAAAGTGAGCCCTGTTTGGAAGATATAACCTTTAACGCGGAAAAAGACTCCGGTGTTTCATGCTGTATTTCATAATCATAAATTATTAAAATGATAAATATAATATATTTTACTAATTTTTACCTAAATTAATACAAACTAATGAAAAAGTATGAAAAACATGTTTAATTAAAATTCTGTGTCAAAGGGTTAAGTTCAAAAGGGCACAAAGAGGGTATTAAAATCATGAAAAGTAGTGGGACTGGAATGCATACGATTTTTGTTAGAAATCGCCGAATAAAGTAGTTTCAGTTGATTAGTTGATGACTTTCCCTTAAATATTAATTTTATCAACCCTAATGTGTATAGCCTTTGACTTATTTTACAAGAATTAGAAAAATATAAATTAAGGACCATCACTATGAAACAGAGAGAAGCAATGAGGTTGCGGATACTCTATTGAAGAGTGCTTCTGGAAAGCATATCTATGCATATGCTTCATGCTTTTATAAACCAGCATAAGATAATTTTTTTTGGAACCCCCATGGTACTTTTCTGCTTTTTGAAATCCATGAAAAGCAGAGGGTTTGTCAGGCATGAACCAAGAGGAGAGCTGCTCGGGTATAGCATTTTCCTGTTTTATGTCTTGATCTTACCCGGGTGAGAATTTTTTTTCTGTTGGAGGTTTATGTTGTAATTTCAATTGATCATTCCGGTAATTAGAAACAACAATTATAAGAGCCGTAGTGGTTCATGGGATATAAGCTCGAATCTCACGGATGATAGGTCGATGCGAATTTTGCCCCTAGCTCGCACAGACTACAGAAATGACGGAAAATATCCTTAGTGGTTGATGGATTATTGGGTCAGAATTCTCTTTCCGTCGGACCAGCAACGGAAAAATTTCGTGGTTTTCCTTTTCATGAAACATAAGAAGTCCTCCTCGAAGGTTAGTTTGTACAAAAGATAGATCCAGGAGTTTCCGTGATTTCTGGGTTGTTGGGTTTAAAATCACAAGGCTATGGAGTTGAAGATTGATAGTCGTAAGCTCGAAAATGAGTCGGCTATTATATAATAATTAAGAACAATGGGACAACAACAACAGACAACGAACAACTTGCATCTAGGAGAGAGGAATCAGTTAGCTTAATCACCTCGTCTACTCGGGACACTCTATTTGTTAGTTTGTCTAGAATTTCCGGTCCAATATTATTCCCATTGCACTGTAACACTGCCACTTATGATTTTGCAGTTTATAGATTTGTATTATTAAAAGTGTATTAGTTTTTATATTTTTCATTACTGTTGATTCCAGATTTAAAGACACAATAATTTAATTAAGAGATTAAATAAGTACAAAAAAATGCGAATTTCTATGAAAGTTGGTCACATTTTAAAATAGAAATTGAGATACAAAAATAAGTTAAAGTAAAATAAAATAAAATTAAATAAAACGTTTCACGTGGATGTAAAAAGGCGAAAATAATTTGATTTTTGACAAACCAGATAGGAAGAAAGTAAGGCTCATCTCTTTCAAAAGACAAAGTAGAGATGTTTGGTGGTGATGGAAGTTTATTATGAAAACTATATGCTCTTAGCATTTTTCGATGACAGAAGTCGAATTATATTTCCATTTTTTCATTCACTTGAAGGACATAGTTTTAAAAGCTTTTACTTTATTTTATTATTCTCTACTTTTAAGTTTTATGCCTGTTAGATATAGTCGAAAATGTATTAAAAAATTTTGCGTTTGTTAATAAATTTAGCTTGAACTATTTAGAAAATGATTGCCTACTGTTATCAGACACAGATCAGACTTAAGCATTCTAGCTAGTCGAAATTGAGATTAACTTTGCTAAATTTTTGAGATAAATTTTACTTGACGAACTGAATTATTCTTATACAGGTCAAGTAATAATAGAAAGAAGTATTTCCATCTAACAGAGTTTGTTCATTTAAGAACACTTTAACCAGTTAAAAAGTAGTCGAAACTAACTAACTTTCGTAACTAACTAAAAGTTAGATGTCAGGAACTCTTCCCAATACATGTTTCTCCCTCTCTTTTTTTAAATTTTTTTTACGATCAATGTTTGTTACTGAAATGAATGGAAGCAGCTTTATAAGATGAATTAAAGTACTGTATTGGGCAAGCTTTTGATGAAAGAATAAAAAATAAAACGAGGTATATATTGCATCAAAACAAGAAAAATACCCCAGTAACTACCTAACTTTTCAGGATTTCGCTGGGGCGAATTTTTAATCTGGATGTATTTATATAGTACCTATGTTACTAATGAAGCTCAAAAGCCGTTATTGTGCACATTACCGGCAAATCTGGAATAATTTATTTTCTGGTGCGGGATCATTGATTTTCCACAATTTACCTAGGTTATGTACGTAGGTAATGATTTGCTCAATATTGATTTACCTAGGTAATAATTTACTCAATGTTGATTTTTTTGAAGAAAAAAAATTATTTTGTACTATAACCGTCGTTGATTATCCGACCCAATTTTGAGTTTACGACTACAAATGTTCAACTCCGTATCCTTGAATTTTGATCACAATCCAGAAAACAAAAAAACTCCGGGATCAAGTATAGGGGAAAATTTGCCTTCATTAAGGGCTTTTTGATGAAACTAAAACGCATTTGCCTTACGTGGGGAGGAAAGACACGAAAACTTTCCACGGTTAGCCTGACGGCAAGGGGACTCTAACCCATGATCCGTCTACCACTGAGGATATTTTACGTCTGCACTGTGGTCAGTGTAAGCCGGGTGCTGAATTCGAATCGACCAAGAGCGCTCTTCCTCCAATGTTTGATTGCATTTATTGACTTGATTCTTTAGATATCGAAAGTTTAGCAACTGACATGTTGATTTCCTTAACTGTAGTAATATTTTTAACCGCTTGATTCCTTGTATTATAGTTTCTTAAAGTGATTGAAATTAAAAGATTGATCCTATCAACTAATGTGCTGATTGTTTGATTATACTAACTTATTTTTTTAGATAGCGAAAAATAAATAAATTACATTAAAGATGTTATTTTCACTAACGAATGTCTGGTACGTAATATGCAGATTATAAAGATAGTCTGCAGATTTCTTAAATAAATTGAGAAATAAAATATTTTTTTTGGAATTTTAACGGATCAACCAAGTAAATCTGCTCATTAGCATAATGATTATCTATAGAATAAACGATTTCAACACTTTAGCTGTAACATCTATATTCAACTTCTCATACCTACAATACTTAATTTCTTATATCGTTTCTAGTAAAAAATAAAAAATAATTGACAATTTAAAATATAGGAATGTATACCTTAAGAAGAATGAAAGAGGCTTCATCCAGTTTTTTAAATATATTATCTTTTAATTTAGAAATTCCCTGAAATGATAAGTATACTTGTGTTAACATTTTGTAAAGCATGTATAATGGTATTAATGAGGAAAAATAGAATCAATAAAACTTGATAGAATTTTCTCTTTTGTGAAACGTAAATAAAATCCTACTTCACACCAAAGTTTCAATGTTTTCTCCCCAACACAAGGATACATATATCCAGCATTTTCAATAACATCGATTAACTGAAAATTAAAGTAAGATAATTAAAGTTTATTCTTAAATAGTTAATTTTATAGTTTATATTTAAAGTTAAATAAGTACGGATTTTTCTTCTTGTTCCTAATAGCCTTTTAATGATTTGTACTAAAGATTTTAATTTCGATATTCTTTTTTTTTTTTTTTTAATTCTAAGCTTTTTTTAAAATTTTATATTTTTCTTCCATTTTTTAAAAACTTTCCAGTTTTTTTTAAAAAAATATATTCTTTTTTAGATTTTATAAATTTTTTTTTTGCCTTTTTAAGTATTTTACAAAATGTTCAATGAAAATTCTAAAAATGAAAATAATGTTAGTTTCCAAGGAAAAAATAAGTTTTTATTTTATATTTGTGTTATATATGTGTTTACATTTATGTAAATTAATTATTACTATTTTTAATGTGAGTCAGATGTCATTCTTTTTGGATGTTATTGTCCAGGCAATTGTCAATTTCGTAGCACTTTTTTTCGAAAAATACTGAATCGATATTTTAAATTGTTTCCTTGTTTGAATCCTCCGTTTTTACAGAATATTTTAGCTGGGGTGTTTTCAAAATTGAGGAAATATGTTTTCTTATAGTAGAACGATATTTAAAAAGTTTCTTTCTGTTTTTATTCTTTTTTTGTTTTGTTTAAGAAAATTTCTACAAATTTAATAAGAAAAACAAAGGATCGAAGAAAAGGGTTAAACTATATACACCATAACATGTTTTTTTTTTCTTTTTTTTTTTTCTCACCCATTTGTCCAATAATCCTTATCATTCAATAGAGAATATGTGTAGTCGAAAAAAAGAGACAAAATTCACTGTCAAATTTTTACGTACAATCTTAATTGCTTAAAAGCGTTGTTTGTCATCTTTATTAACAATTGCAAACGGCAATTTGAATCAAGTAATAAAACTGAAAAATATATTTTCTTTAGGTGTTATACTTAGAAAGATATATTTTTTAAACTCTGAAAGTATGGGATTAAGCACAATCTGTGAAACATGGGGTCTAAATTAACACCTAATTTATCAATGCTATGCTTACTTTTTTAGAATCAAAGGCAATGGGTATTTTACAGCTCATCTTAATAATTCACTACTCAAGGTTAAAATGGAAAATGACATTATTGAGTTATAGCTTAAATTTTGTAATTTATCATGTTAATAGTATTTTTGTAATTTTTTTACATTAATTTTAAGTATTGTATCAAACTTATCAATGAATTTATTGTTTTAATGTTTAGGCATTTAAATAAATAATAATTAATAAGCAAATTTATTTTGATTTAATATACGTTTTATGATTATGTACTTACCTTCAGTGTTTGTTGTGTTTTGTGAAATACTTCTTGAATCTCAAGATTTCCTTCATCATTCCATTGAGTAATGTATGCATTTATGTTTGGCAGCTCAAAGGGGTCCATGTCTCTGGTTTTGTAAAGATAATCATACCACTGAAAATGAAATACCTGATATGAAGTATTCAATCTTAATCGTTTCTTACTTATTAATTTCACATAATTGTCTAGTTTTGAAAAAAAAACTATAAAAACATTTAAAAAAAATCCAGTTGACGCATTTTATGATTGGGCTAACGAGTTACAAAAATTTGATTTTACTATTATCTAAAAATAAAAGATTTATTCTTCTTAAATAAATAGTAAAAATTAATTCTAAAAAAATACTGTTTGTTTTAGACCACGATTATGTTTCATTTTGAAAAATCAGTTTAACGTTCTGCAACCTCAGTAAGGCGTTAAAAGAATCATTGTATCATGTGATCAAGTAAAGAATTACAACGATATGAAGAATGTATGAATTATGTGAAGGTTCGATAAGTTCCAAAATTTCTATCGGTTTGTGATCAATTAGTTATAACTCAGAGTATACTTTGCGTTATAACTTACTCGTGACCACTGTAAGAAACAACACCATTGATATTTTTGACGAAGAGATTAATATACATAATTTTGCATAAAATTCATTGCTAAGTTGTGCTACCAATATAAGCCAGAAATTTATTTTGAAGTAAGAAAATGTTTTTACTTCTACCCTATTTTATTGTTATGGAAAACAAAATATGATTTCTAAGCCTTATCAAGTTATTAGGTGGAGGGACCTGATTTCAACAACAAGGAAAAGGTTTTTGGGTTGAACTTTTAAAATAATATTCAAAATATTGTTTTCATTATGCAGTTTTTTAAGTAAGATTTCTGTCTGAATTCGTACAGTTTTTTTTAAAATAAAAATAACCTTAATTGAAATTTTAATCTTACTTTTGGTAAATAGGGATTCTAAATAAATCTGAAGGAGACTTTAAAAATTTGTAAAATATTTTTTCAAAATAAGGGCAAAATTGAACAGAAAAATTGAATTCATTGAATTTTCATTGAATGTATGTAGATCAAAAAAATTTTTTTTCCAGATTAATAATATGGTTAACTGTATTTTGAACTAGAATCTTTAAAAAGTTTCAATCAGGTAATAAAATGGAACTAAATGTATTGCCTAATATTAGTTTTTTAATGAAAAATTCTGAACGTTCTTACTTAAAGCAAAATAAAAAAAATAATAAGTTCTTACTTAGACATTAGCTTTTAATTTAAAACATAGTTAACATTATACAAAATCTGCGTACAAGGTTTCAAAGAATTCTATATTAAAATTTTTTTGTAATGTGTGTTAGCGTAAAGTGATTTACTGAAGTTTTTTTTTTTTAATGCATTTAGAATATGTAATTGCCACAAAAAGCGTCTGCTATCATGCGAAAAAAGTAACTATAACATCATTTCTGTAGAACGAAGAATAAAATCTTAGAAAGCTAACTAAAAAAAGTTCTAATATAAAAACAATAATAGTCTCGCAGTAGATTGGTAGATAAGACACGGTTCCCTGTAGAACACCGAAGGCAAGCATCACTGACTGCGATCAGTAAGCTGGTGGGAGACTACTTTGATCAACCTCTGTAGGGACCGAGGGAGCGCGTTATCGGCCCTTGTTAAACTGATCTATCATAAAATGCACGACTTCAAGCGTAGGTCGTCGAGCTACCATAGCGGAGGAGTTATATTCCCTCTCCCCATGTCTTCGGAACATCCTCTGGAATGTTTCTCAGACCGTCGCCAATAGCCCATTGTGTAGCTCTTGTGCGACGTAAATGAAGTTCCCGCCTACCTAAATTAAATAATAATAAAAGAAAATAAGAGGGGAAAAAGAAATCGAAATTTTCGTCGAAATTGCAGATTTTTATCTAGTCGGATACTTCAGTTGAAGTCAAGAGAATTTTAAGAACAAAAGTAAGACAATTTTTGAATAAAAATTCCTGTATTAAAGAAAATTTGATGAAGTTTTATAAGTTTGTTTATTTCAATTCAATGCAATACATAAAGAAAGCTGAATAAACAGAAAAAATTTACAAAGAAAAAGTTGAATTTCTTTATTTTCTAAACTATAGGGTTAAAATAATAATGCTATGAAGGACGCAATAAGTAGTTCATATAACTGAACGGTTCCCGTTAATTTTTTCTGCGTATATCTAGATATTTCGGAGATTCATGGGTAAAACACTTTAAAATCACTCTGCCAGTTTATTCCGTTCGATCTCGAAAATATAATATTTCATCACTTCATAGCTAACAGCAAGAAAACTTTTCTGAACAATTTTTCTTAAAGATTTCCTTATAAAAACATGGCGTTCTTTTTCTTTATTTCTCAATCTAATAAAAAACTTGACAGCTTGACAGGAAATCCACTTTCCTGGAGCATTCAGCATCAAATCAAATCATTTTTGTTAAGCCTTGATTTCACAAAATCATTTTACATTTCCTCGAAATGATCAAGATATTTGACAGGATTAGAATAGTTCAACAAAATACCAAAAGAGAATTAAAGTAACAGAGAAATGTTTTCAAAGAATGTTTTGACCATTTTTTTAAAAATTTTGTTTCGAATATACAATAGATAATAAAGTTACATCACATTTGTTTCGAGATTGTGGTATTTAGCTGTGTTATTCGGAACATAAATTGGTCAAGGATTTTACTTTATACCCTTTGTCTTTCTAATGCAACGATATCAAAAATAAAAAGTGTGTGCCATCTGATTATTAAAAGGTTTCTGTCGCTTAAGAATGTATTTTGTTTTGAATACCAGCTTTTCATACGGGATAAAAAAATAAATAAAATAAAAATTGTGAACACCAAAAGGCGATCACAGGTTACATATTGGCAAAATGGTTGTCGTCTATTTTTTTTTCTTTAACCCACTTTATTTGTGATATTCACCTGAATTAGTATTGAAAACGATCCAGTTTGAACTGTAGGTTAGAATTTTTGATTCTTAACTAAAACAATAAAAACAAAAATATCGTTGAAATGATGAAATTCTCTTTTATTCACAAAGAAGTATTTATGGGATCACCCTGGTTCCATATCTCAAAAATAAACTCACCAACTTAATGCATAACAAAATTAAAAGTGAAAAAAGGAATTCTAAAAAAATTATCAAACAGCAGTTGTCGCCATAGCAACGCATGCAATGAGGACGCATGCGAACTGTTTATTATTACTCTTGAACACAGTTGAAAAGTGTGACGACGTTCAAATAAGGTGCGCACGCCATCAAACCCAAAACAACACCCATTTTGTAAATGGGTAATAAATAATAATAACAATAATAATACTGTTACAAATTTCCGACGGATAACTAAGCTGATATCGTAGGTCATGGATAATCAGAGTTTTGCTGTCTATTGCAAATAATATATAATTTTAAGAAAACATGCACATTTATTAAGAAAATGTGATTGTAGAATTTACCTAATTACAGAAATATGATCGAAATAATGAGATCACAAAATTTTTTTTTCAGGATTTTATTGAATGATATACTTTAAAATGTTTTCTTGTAATTGTTACTGATATTTTTCGTTTTAAATTTTCTGCGCAAAATAGCAAATTTAGTTTCTTATTTTAAGCAGCTTATAAATTCCTGTAAATTTTAAATAATTTACTTGCAAATTATTGTTATCAGATGATGCGTTGCACAAAAAATGTCCTTAAATATCTTATATATATATATATAATAGATTTTTTTTTATAGTATATAAAATAGGCATAAATTTTCCAATTAACAAAATATTTAAAGCAAGCGATTCTTTAAATGGTTCGTTTTGAGATTGTTTTTAATTTTAATATTTGATTTAGAATAAAATAAAACAATATATTTGTTCAGTATATTTTTGATTGTTGGCAGTATTTTATGTATTTATGTGCATTAAAATCTGAAAACTAATTTGAATTTATTTTATTTATTGAAATATGAGTCTAGTGTTGGTTTATTTTTTAGAACATGAAAATTTCAAAATTAGCAAACGATAGTTATTTTGGATAGTAAGAAATACGTTTTCGAACGGGAAAAAAGATGATAAAATGTAGACACTTTTTAAAAATTAATGGAAATGAATAGCATTTAAAGAAGTAGTTAAAGTAAGAAACATAAATTTTTACTCTTTTTTCCTCCCATTCTTTCTTCTGATTTTCTTCACAAAGTACTGAAATTCTTTGTAGCAAATCATTGATATATGACTTTTGTTCTTCACGCGTTTTTTCTTCCTAATAAATTAAATTGTATTATCAACTTTTACACTTAATAAGCGTTTTAAAGAATTTTTGAATAAGGCTTTTTGATCCATTATGAACTATTTTACTTACCTTTTGAGTAATACAGTAAAAAAGTCGGAAAATGATACCTTTCTAAAATGGATCTGTTGGAGACCTTCTACTTATTTTAAATTTGTTTAGTTCATTTGACAGATTTTAGGAACGCATGAGTTTAAATTGCTGGAGGCTATTTTCAATAGATCTATTTTATAACGGCTCTGAAAGTATGAAAATGATGACACTATTCATGGAAATTATAATAATCAATGTAATAATTAAATCATTTTATGTAAATATATTTATTAATAAATTTGTGCACTTTTGGATACAATTTTAAAGTCTATCACCATATTTTTAAATTAATAAATATAATTTCAAGTTATTGTTACAATAATTTATACAGATACTGTTCACTTCAAATTCTTTTGTTAAATTTCCGAAAATGCTTTAATTTTTTTAATTAGTTTGATTAGTTTTGGGTTACATTAATTTTTAAATGTTTATTAATTATTAAAAATAAATAATTTACGAATTTTTTTTATTTAAAAATTAATTACCATAAAAATCAGAACATAAGCTAATTATGAATCAGTTAAAATGTAGCGAGATAACATAAACATTAAGAATATCGATAATAAATCATTATGAATATTATTATGATCACGCTTTTATTAATGAATTTATTTAGCAATTGTTAATTATTGTTAACAAAAAATTGTATGGGCAAGCAAAATGCATTAGTTCATTTATTACAACGAAGGTCAATTGCTTCACATACTAGTACCAAATCTCTCTTCTAGTACAATATTACTGTAAAGTTATTAAGAGTAACTAATGATTATCAAAATAATTATCAATATGCACGATATAAATCATTTTTAAGTAATTTAGTGATTAAGCTATATGACTATATAAATGAATTTTATTAATTTTTTTATTTATTATACATTTTAAAATAATATAGAAAGCTGCAGAATACAGAATTCTTAACGTTTGAAAGACAACTCTATGAAGACATCACAATGATGCCGCGATTGTAAGAGGAAAAAAAATATTGCATTTGTTAAGAGTTAAAATTGCTTTGCAAATAACAATAAATATAAGAACTTTAAGTATACATAAGCTTTTATCCTTTCCTCCTCTTCTTTTTTAAGCTGCTCCTCTCTTTGACGTTGTCTTTCTTCCTTTTCTTTCCTCTCTTGCTCTGAACAAAAAAGAAATTCGAAGAAATTAAAGACTTTCTCTAGGTATGTAGGTCAACTCATATACAAGTAGTGAATGTTTCTAATTAGAACGAAATTATAATTTCATTTTAAAACAGATTTTTCTCTCAAATAAATTAAGGATTTTCAGTATCATAATGAAATATTATCATTTATATGCTCATGATAACTAATAATAATATACAACGCAATAAAAAATTGCGTTTTGGGCACAACAAATTAAATTAATTGCCCAAAATATGCGTAATAATGTAAAAAATGCCCATGTTTTTTAAATTTATGCGTTTAATGTGCATTTCATTTAAGTGTTCATTTTTTTAGATGGCACTGGGAAACATTGCATAGTTTCATTTACACAAATACTTGATCGTGCCTGATTCGGATGTGAGGATTTTAAATATGAAATTAGTTACTTTTGAATGAAATATTTAGTCTACTTTTTGTCGAAATGTACAAGCTCAGAAACGTTTTATAAAAAAAACGACAAATTTCTATTTCTGGCTACAAATTTCAAGGGGAGTTCGGGTACATCACCCATGATTAAAATTATATAGAAACCCATGCCCGGAAATATCATCATACACGAATAGGGGTTCTTCCCTTCTATGACCTGTTCAGATGCATACGAAGAAATAGTTCATAATAGTGAAAGCCCCTAGCTGCGTATGACGACATATCCGGGCATGGGTTCCCATGCAATTCTAATTCTGATGATGAGCCCTAACTTACCTAGAAGTTTGTAGCAACATTAACCCAACCCCCTATTATATATAACGTTTTTAAACTTGCGCATTTCAAGAAACAATAAGCGAAAAATTTTATAAAAAACGCAGCTTTAAGAGAGAAACGGATTACAAATTTGACATCAGCGAAAGGAAATTTTATAAGATCTGTTAAAAATCTCACAAACAGAAAAAAAAGTAGAAAAAAATTGTTCTGCAAAGTATCATGGTGGCTTATATAACTTAAGTGGTTGTCATGTTCTGCTTACCTTCTCGAAGTCGCTGTTCTTCTTCTCTTTTTCGACGTAATTCTTCTTTTTTTGCTTTACCTTTCTTGACTTTTTTTGGCTGAAAATTCATTTATTTATCACTCAAAAATATTGCAGTGACAAGAAAATGCAAGTCTTTTTTAGATATTAGCTTAATCTGGTTTTGAAATCACCAAAAATCACGGCAGTGATTTGCCAACAAACATTCATTTACTGTTAATCAATAATTCATACGGAAAGAAAGTAAGTAAATGAAAGCAAATAAATGATTTTATTAATAGGTAAATAAATTAGTGACTTTTAGTGTTAGAATGATGAAATGAAAAGAAATAATTCTGCAATGACTTATTAAAATTGAGCCTATTAATTAACAGTACGAAAATTGTAAGATCGTAATTCGGCTTATCAAAATCGAGCCTATTAACAGTATTAAAATTGTAATTCTGTTGTCCTAATGGCTTATCAAAATTGAGCCTATTGGCATTACAAAAATTGTAAATCCCAGATTTTAAATTAAGTCGCCAAATTAATGAAGCGAGTGTAATTGTATTATAAATGAATAGATTAATTAATGTTTATAAATGATTGATTAGGGTTTGAGTTTATTAACAAATATGACTGTTTTGGCAACAAAGATATTATTTAATAATTACTTGTCATAGTAATTGTTAGTAATTTTAACTAAATATTTCTATTGATATAATCATTTAATGTATTATTAATTCAAAAACAATTAATACTACAGAAATCTTTTTTTCAATTAACGGTTGCTAGCTTCTTTATTGGATTATATATTGTATAAATATAATTTTTTATATTGCTGAATAATAAGACTTATTTCACAAATAACCATAACTTAAGCAATACCGACCAAAAGCATTCAATGATTAATTTCTTTATTTAAATTCTCACTGGGGCTCTTACAGCTTAATACGTATGCAAAATTTTCAATGTTATGCGCACATACAAATTAAATCATTCTTATAGCTGATAACAAAGAGTTTACCATTTTTGTTTAAAAATTCGTTGACTTTCTGTATTGTTACATGAAAATTCAAATATTGTCAGGAATCAGGATTGTAGAAAATTCTGATAGATTATTATTTGCTAGTGCTGACCCTTTAAAATTTAAATCGGCAAATTTTAGCAAATTATCAAAATTAGAGCCCCTGTATTCACAAGAGACCTAAGGCTTCCAAGACTCCTCTATAATGGGAGCTGAATTGTCCGATATTATGGAGCAAACAAGTTCGCTAGTTACGTAGTGTTAACATTAGCGTGAGAATTTGAAGCCCATTTAGATACTTAAAAGTATTGACACGGGTAATTGTGCAGCTAATTTTGGGCTCTACCTTAACCAAAACAGTAGAACAAAAATGACGTAGAAACTGTACAATCAATACGAAGCGAATCCTACTTCTTTTGAATAAAGAGTACTATCATATATTTACTAATAATACAGGGCCTATTTTGATTTATTTTTTCAAAATTTATTTTCTGTTTATTAGTTCATAATGTTTGTAAGCTGCTTACCTTATTCTTTAGCACTTAAATTATTAACCGTCTTTTTTCATTAACGATTTCTCAAGAGTATAAAAACTGGGTCACATCTTCCTATTTGAGGGTGATCTGACCCATGACAAGGCAGTTTTGACCAACAGGAATTGAATTAATTATTCAAAACCCATACAACAATAATTAAATGTCTAAAGAATTTCTGAAAGCATTAGGAACTAAAATTGTTGCACTGAACTTACGAGTTTGAATCAGTAAACTAAATTCAATCCAATCCGAAATGAAGTCAATCCAATATTCGTTTTTTTTTTTACTTGATTCGTGATCTATTTTTTAAAATTTTATTTTGTGAAGTTTCTTTTATTTTGTTTTATATTATGCCTCTTTTTGATTGTTTCTTTGACAGGAATATCTGCCAAAATCCTTAATTTGATACGATGGACCCAACCCCACTTATAACCATAGCTAATGATTTTTTTAAAATATGCTTTGGTATTTTAGTTTGTTTGCTTAGTTCATTCGATATTAATTTTTACTTTATATTTTAACTTCTATTTGTTTTACCATTGGATATTCTTTCCTACTTTTTATTTTAAATAAAGTATCCATTTATTTTCATAAGTTTTCATTTAAAAAGTAATTTCGTTTAAACTAATGCTAATTGAAAAAATATTTTCCTTTCAAAAATATAATGAATGTTTTAAGTATATTTATGATCATCTTAATAAGTTCAGTTTATAACCGTTATCCCAGAACAGCCAGAGGCATCCTAGAATAACAAAGATTTCTTTTTCAATTCTAAGCAAATCATTATTTGTACACTTTTTTATTTCAAGTAAATGCGATTTTCCTGGAACTTTTTGTAAATTTCCTTAGTAGTTTTTGTTGGTTATTATCTCTTTGATTAGTATAAAATTTTATTTTCTCATTTGCATTGATGTTCCTTTAGAATTTTCCTATTCATTATTTACCAACTTTTTAAATAGAGTAATTGAATTAATTTTAGTGCGACAATTTCGAGATTACTTCGTTTTGATTGTCTGTTTAGAGTAATAAGTTTAAGGTGAATAAAGAAATATTTATTTATTTTGAGAAAGAACATTTGGTTCAAAAAAAAAAAAAAAAAAAAAAAAAAAAAAAAAAAAAAAAAAAAAAACGAAGCAAAGCATAAGACAGTAGAAGTTTTATTGTTTCCAATAAATAGGTAGACTCAAAAACGTTCAAATGTGATAACTTCAATTTTAAGTAAGTTATAATTGACCAGAAATATGCCAATTAATTAGTGCTACGAAGCATTAACTAATTGGTATACTAAGCACTTATTATATTACGGAATCCGACACAATTTCATATTTTCTCTGAATGAACACACCTTATTTTAACGGTTTCGGACTTGGAAAATAAGGGGGTTACCGTAAACTGGAAAATATGGTTCCAGTAGTTTAATCAGGAAAGTTGGCGAGTGTTTGGTCAACTTCATGTCAATGAATTGAAAACTTTTTACGCACAATTATAAAATTTGTCAATCAATAAAAAATTCCATTTAGAAAATAATTTTAATACTTATTTATTATTCTAATTCTTTTTAATAACGATTGAGAAATTTTGAACTTGTAATTTTAAAAAACAAAATACTAAATTTGAATTTAAGTGGTCAAATGCTCTAGAGTATTTACAACTTAAAAATATAATTCAGAAGCTATTTAATCAAAGTCGGTTAAGAATCTTTCAAGTATTTTATGATTTAAAGTTACAGAATAATATGAAAACTTTTAAACCTAACATTTTAAAATTTTTCTGATCAAACTAATAATGATTGAAAATCTTTTTTACATGATGTTATCTTATGGTCTTTCGTTTATTGTGTTGCAGATAAGTAAGTTATGGTAAATCAAGTTAAATTTTATAAATAAAAAAAATTATCTGAAAAATATTTTACAAAAACAGAACATATGTTTCAATTTAGATCAAAAATATTTCTGATCGAAATGTCACAAAAGGACAACTCTCAGTGCTTTTTTTAAAAATCAAAATTAAATTCTGGTTCAAAATCCAGTAGCGCTCCTTTCACCTTATTCATTTTCTTTCATTTCTTTTAAAACCAGTTGCTTCTGTTTACTCTATCTTACTACGGAAAGAGTTCATTATTCATAAATGGGAAGTTTAAGTAACAGTTGAGTAGATGTTTTTTTTTTTTCTTCCTTTCATTTCAGGGGGATTATCGCTTGGGCCCCTGGCCTTAATTATTTTGCAATCCCGGACTTTATAACGCAAACTCCGCACTTGTGTTAAACTGATGTGCAGTCTTCTTGGGTTGTTTAAGTTGTAGCGTGCATTAATTATAAAGCGATTCATTTAATAAACTATAAAGAACTACTTCAATTATTGCTAAGAATGAAACAAATTAGAATAAAATTTGCTTTTTAGCTATGTTAATTTTATCAACACTCTTTTTTTTTAATGGATAAAGGGTCCTAGGACCCCACATTCTAGGAAGGACAGCCACAGTACCTGAGGCCCAGGAAGCGATTAAATCTAAGTATATGGCCAGTCCGACTCTGCTTACAAACGTCAACGGTTGATTTTTGTCTGGTGCAAGAGAAATCAACTACAAAACGATGAAATTTCCAAACAAAATGCCTGAAGATTTGTTTAATGCTTAATTTTAAATAATAGCAATATTATAATTAATAATGATGAAATTCATAATCCCAGTAGAACAAATAATAGAAATAGAATTAATAATTCTAACAATATGATTGCTTATAACTATAAATAATTGTGATACTTTTATTTTTGATTTCTTTTCCTCTAAAGAAATTTATTTTAAAAAAAGATAACAGATTGAAAATTTTTAGAAATATTTTAAAATATCTTGTGTCTATATTTGGTATCAAGAAGATATATTATGTACTGGAATTAAGTTTTAGTCGATTTTAAGGAGATAAATCATGTATCCCAATGTTATGCCACCTTAGGCAGTGACTTCGTAACTCAAAAACATTCCCCCTCCCCTACCGTTTAGAATTAAGTTTTATTCATTAAAAAACATTTGTGCATATATAAATTGCAGAATATCCAGAACTCCATGCATTGCAGTTCTGGATATCCTGCATTGCAAAGATATCCAAAAAATAAATAAAATAAAATAATCCCAAAAAGTGTTCCAAATAACCCTACTATGCGGTATCAAATGTATTAATAACAGCATTTAATTTTTATACCATTGTATCTAATATAGGTACTGTGGTTATACGTTTTTTATTTCCTCTCGAAAGGGATAAGTATCGGAAAAAATGTCCTGATTGTGGTAAATGTTGAATATCATCAGTAGTCTTCGATCGATAGCGTTTTGTCAAACGATGGGATAATCTTTATTCTGATGGGATAAACTTCTAACAAGGCGTCTTGCTTATTCCAATAAAGTAAAGCAACATAAAAGAATAACAAAGAATAATAAATAAATAAACAAAACTGGAATTGTTTTAGCTTTATTACGTTTGTATATGCCCTTCAATTTTGTGCATGATTTCGTAGTGTTAATAAATACCGATTTATTAAATATTTATTTATTTTACTCCGTACATAGAACGGATATTTAGCTGGATTATACAGAAAAATATAGGAGCAGTTCTTTTCCCCCATTCAAATTTTTAAAACTGGCTTCTTTCTTTTTTTTAAAAACATTTTATGCATTTGATGATGTTTACATTATTTCACAATAAGCTTTTCACTTGATTAAATGTGTATTTTTATTTTTTGTTCCGAAATTCCTTTTTAAGATATTTCAGTTTCTAAATTATTTGATCATCATGCTATAAAGCTTGAAATTATTTTCAATTTATAAAACTCATTACTCTTATGGAAAAAAAGTATTAATTAGTTTTTTTTTTCCTTTTAAAATATTTTCTGTCAATATAGTGAGTGTTAAAAAAAAATATTGAAAATGATATAAAAGATTTAAACGCAGCTCCTCTAAGTGGTAATTTTAATGAGGTACCTCGATTATTTTTATTTTGCTTCATTTTTTATTTATCATTCGAAACGATCATTGAGGGGGAGACAGTTTTGTCTTGTCTATTCTCTGGGCACCTCCAAAAAATAAGGGAATCTGTAAAACAGGTATTTCAACTCATCATATATGACAAGAGGGCTTTTCCTTTCCCCTGTTAGTGAGGAGCTTTTTGTCCGTGGTTGCTGTTCGATGACTTTCGGATATGTTCGAATCTTCTCTATCTTATCTCTCAGATAATTCAAGGGAAATGATTTTTCATCTCACGCGACCTAACTAAATTTATAATGAACTTCTTAAACACGTGTATTTTAATCTCGTGTATGTTTGTCGTAACCAATAACGCTACTATATCCAACCACAATTTCATAAATTTTTTGGAAAAAATCACACAGAGGTATGAATTTTACAAAAATAACAGTGTGTCCCCACATGTGTTGGAGGAAATTACTAATAAAAAATCCAGTCGTTCCGTGAATGTATCAAATGTTGATTATCTTGGATTTGTTAGAAAGTTGTGGACGGCTGCTGAGATTAAATGTTTTGAAGATATTAAGTATATGATTCAACATTTAAACTCAAACTGGTCAATTCAAAGTAAGTGTTTTTTTTCTGAATTCTAATTCATTGAGTGTTTTACATCTTTAAAAACAATAAATATATAAATTTCACTGTTAAGAAAATGGATATATTTTTTAAATTAAATGAAATTAAATGTTCGTGCTTTTTTCCTATATGTATTCACTAAAAACTAAAATTCTGTTGTCTGAAAGTTTCATTTAATTACTGTGTCGTTAATTTGAAAGCAATAAAACATCTTGCTATGTTACTCTTTTTCTTTCTTTAGATTTAAATTCCTGCATTATTTTTCAGTTTGTCATTTCTAATTTCACATTTAATGCTATAGTTCTCCTTGTTTTAAAGTAGAAAACGTTTATTTAATCTTTTTAAGAACAAGATTATTTGAAGTGAGTTAAATAATAATAATTTAAAAAGTTCAGAGCAAGAAATATTTTAATTATTGTTTTATTTAGCATTTAATGTAGCGAAAAAAATAAAATTTAAATAAACAAATTTGATGATTTATTGAAATATTTTGCAGTAAATTAACAAAAAAATAAAACTTACTTTATCGTTATTTCATACAGAAAGGTGTGAATAATTTCGAATCCTAAAATGGTATCACATGATTTAACTATTAAAATAAGAACAATAATTTCCAAATTTCATTTCAGTGAAAATGAAATGCAGAAGAAATAGCTAGATTTTGCTGAAATAAGTGGCATAAAAATATGGAAAAACCAATTAAAAAGAAATAGTTGTTTTGATACTGTAAACAACTATTGTTATTAATACTTCTTAGAACCAAAATGAAGTATATAATATTTAATTATTAGCTGTGTGCATTATTATTTATTAATTATTATATGCGTCTTAATTTTTCCTTTAGACTGATTACGTTGTTTTTCGGCATTAATCTTATTTTATTCAAATATATAATGCGGCTCTGGGTCATAATGGAACAGATTGCGTTAAATATTGAAACGCTACAGTACGGCAGCAGGAGCTGCAGAATACTACAATATCTGCAGACGATTTTTAAACTCAGATTTAAAAAAAATGTTGGAAGAAATTACTTTTTAAAAATTTCTTAATTTATTCAGAATTAAAGTTATCAAGCAAAGTTATAATAAACCCACAAGGAACAAAAAGGAAAAAAAAAATTAACTCGATTGTAGATTTTTATTGTATAAAAATTTATTCCTCACTTTTTTAAATATCATTACATATACTTTATGTAAAATTTAAGCAACATAAAATTCATAATTTATAAATATCTTATACGAATATGTTAGATCATGGGGAATTTTTACAATAATCATTTCTGTTAGACTACGTTGAAATGGAAATCACAGACAAATTCGTATAATATGATGAGAGTGCTGCCGATTTACTCCATAAATTCTGCTATAAGGGTTTGGAGTTGATGTGCCATAAGAACTTAACGCAAAAGAACTCAAAATTAAACGAAACCTATTCAATAACATTATAAAAGCAACCAAAAAAATCTCACACTCCAGTATGGCCAAGTCAAAGAAAAAAAGATCTTCTTCACATAAGGTTTAATGATTTTGCACTTCATTTTTTTCTTCACGATTGAGCGATGACCATCCGGTTGCTATTTAAATTAATCTATTGTATTCAAATATTTCTATTCTTTGTCAAAACGATAGTTGCTATTTTATTTTATGGTGTTTCTATAACTAGGGATTCAGTTTATTTAAAACCTGCAGCCAGTAGTCGGAATTTTGATTTTATCATTCTCAAATCTGATGCCAATTATCACGCAAGTTCTTAGCCTCAAATTATTGTCTTTAGGAAACTTGATAATGCAAGGACAGGTGTGCATAACTTTTATTTGTTTAAGAAATAACCCAAGAAGAGGCTTGACTGTCATTTATTCCTAAAATTAATTTATAATGATGTGTTTAATATTGAAATTATTCTTTTTGTTTACTAATATGATTGCTGATTGCTTTTTTAAAACTGTTAAATTATTTTCACCTTAAAAATTGCAGAATAAAATTTTCTGTCAGGAATTATATGTCATGAGTTTTCTTATTTATTCAATAACTAATTAATATTTGAAATTTTTTTTTGTTCTATTGAACTTAGTTACCTAATTTTAAATTCTAAGGCTGTAAATACTTGTAAAACTTTTTCAAAGTCAAGTCTCAAAAAGATATTAACAAATTAAAATTTGACAACTAAATTCAGTGAAAAAAATTTAATTAAGTTAAAGTGAAACAGAAAATATTAATTAGTTACTTAAATAAGGAAATTATCTTATCTTATGATTTATTCTTAAATAAGAGTACCTTTCAAACAAAAAAAACGAATTCTCTTTCCTCCATGTTAACCTACGGATAATTATATGCCTGTATAATTAATTGATATTGTTTGCTTAAATGCATTCATAAAACATATGTTGTATTGAACTTAATTACCTAATTTTAAATTTTAAGGCTGTAAATATTTTTAAAACATTTCAAGCTTAAATCTTAGGAAAATTATTTACAAATTTACAATTTGACAACTAAATTTAGTAAAAGTACATTTCATTGATTAAAATTAAACAAAAAATATTAATTAGTTACTTAAACAGGGAAATTATCTTATCTTATGTTCTTATCTTATGATTTATTCTTAAATAAGAGTCACTTTCAAACGAAAAAGGGATTCTCTTCCCTCCATGTTAACCTATGTAGAATTATGTGCCTGGAATTTCCTTATTTATTCAATAACCGATTATTATTTTAAATAATTGTTTTTTAATTGCGTTCATAAACATGTGTTCCATTGAACTTTGTTAATTTCCGAAAATATTTATTGTAAAATTAATTATTATAATTATTTTTAAATGTTTGTTTTTACGATAATTTTCTGCTTTTTTTAATATTTTGGCAAAAATTACGAACCACTTGCTTTGTTTAATGTGTTAAATTAATAAGAATTTTTTCCTTAAAAAAATTATCTTAATTTCAATTTGAATCCCAAAACATTTCTACGTGAGTTGAAACAGTTATAGTTTTTTTTTGCGAATTAAATTGGCAGGAGAGGACGATATAAATAATCTTTAAAATATTTTGTTTACTATAAAATTTAGTTCATTATACAGTTGTTATTAATGTATGAACTAGTGATAGTTTTGTCCTATATAGTTTCGTGGATTTACTATGTTTTTAAGGCTTAATATAAAGAAACAATAATGAGCCCATGTTAAATATTATTTTTTTTAAACAAAATACTTGTAATTTTATATTCGATTTAAATGAACTTTTGTTTTGCTTATGACCAAAATTATTTTTAAATGAGCAATTTTAATGAATAAAAGTTCAAGATCTTCATAAATTCAATGTAAGCTTTTAGCTATAATTAAAGGAATAAAAGTTTTAAGTATTATTTTTTTCACCCCCACTTATATTTAAGATCTAAATTAATATATGTACCTGTTACTTGAAGGATCAGGTTTTTGTAACTGATACTTAGTTGTATAAGTATCAGTTTTAAAACTAACAAAAAGAATACTTTGTACTTACCCATTTCTATACTATAAAGCAAGCGGTGTTGGAACTGGCAACTAATATCGTTATTTATTTTACGTTCTCTATGCCATTTTTGATGCTGTTGATAGTGTATTTAGTTGACTTTACTTTAGGTTCAAATCTTGTTTGAGTTAGTTCAATTGATGCTTTGATTTATTGCTTAAATACTGGTGTTCATTGTTCAATAATTCTTGTATTAATTCTCAGATTTGAAACATATTAGAATATTATCAGCTTTGAATACTATTTTGTGCAAAAATGCCTTTCGTGTACTTAAAATACATAATCTGAAGTAAATCAACAAACGCATATTAATTGCATATTTATTATTATTTTTGAAATAAGATGAAAAATGTTGTAGTCCTCAAAAATGCGATTGTAGACTAGGTAATCTACCTGTATAAATTAATCAAAATATTCGGGAGCAATAGCTACAAAAATGGATACTTACGTAATATCCCTTCTACCATTTTCACTAAATCTGAAAACAAATTTAGATGTGGTTCAAATTTAAATATTTCCTAGTTTTTTGCATACAATAAGTAGTATTTGTATTTTGTCTATTTCTCTATGATCAATTACCGTGTAAAAATAAATTTAGAAAATATTGAAATGACTACGGCGCTATGTTAGCGAAAATGGTCGACAGGATAATACGTAAGTAGCTATAAATGTATATTACTGTACCATCTACTTAATAGTTAATAAAATTTTTGTGATTAATATTTTTATCTTTAGTGTTGGATGCCATCGGTAAAATGCCAAGTGGAGCTTTATTGGGAAACTTTTTATGGATGGGGAAATATCAAGAGTGCGTGGATGTCCAGATGCCGAGGTCAAATAATGACTTGAATGGAGGTATTCATGGCACGTATTGTGTTGCAATCTGGAATATAACAACACCCACAACTGTAAGGCACATTTTATATAGAAAAATATATATTTAGTTCAAGCTAACTTTCAGTACAAACAAAAATGCAATAAGATAAGGTTAAATAAAAAAATTAATGTTAGTTGCAGTAGTAATATTTAATAAGGGCTAGGGTTTTTGGAATGCTAATGAAAGAACAGAGCAAAATCTCATATATTGGCAGCTAAAAATCTTCAAAGAAAAAGTTGATCTTAAGAATTAGAAAATAACAGTATTCACTAAAATGAATTAGAATTGCGAAAGAGTTATAATTGTAATCGCTTTTTGTTTAAATGAAAGCAAAAAGCCTCAACTACCATTAGTTTTATGGTATAAAAACTTTATGAAACATTTACTCACAGACTGAGTAGCCGATTACCTAACCTGATTCGCGCATTCACTAATTCTCTTGCTAGTCACTCAATCACTATTCATTTTCAAAACGAACGTCCTCACGGTCCAGTTTACCGTAGAATACACTCTGCTTTGTTAAAAAAATATATTAAATTATGCTCCCATAAGTCTTAATTTCTCTTCCTAGACCATAAGTTTTTAAATCTATAAAATAATGTAAATTTTGCAAGTAATTGAATTAGCAAGCATTCCTAAATTTTTTTAATGAAAAACAATGAATTCTTTTCACTATTCGACAGAATTCATAACATAGATATTTCATGACCGTAAAAATTTGTATCACCTAATTAAATTGGTGTAGTTATATTAAGAAAACATATTTTTCTCTTATAAGATTCCTTTTCTTACAACATTTTTTCTCTCTTATAACTCGACATGCTTTAGATAAATAATCCCAAGAAACTGAAACGATAAGATATTACTTTATTAAAAATTTCATTTGGTTCAAAAATATATACCTATTGGAAATAAAACTCGACATTTTTTAAGCTCTCAAAAACAGGCGTCCATTTTCAAGACTTGCCAAACGTGAATGAGAAGAAATAAAGGTTCTTTTTTTTTTTATTGTTTCTTCTCATTCCCGTCTGTAAAGTTCAAAAATTTGAAAATGGGCTCCTGTTTCTGAGAGCCTGAAGCATGTCGACTGTTATTTCCAATTTGTCTATTAGCGATTTAAGTTTTTGATCAAATAATAGATATGCTGGAAAATTCTCATGTAAAATGAAGAAAAAAAAATAGTAAAAAATAATAAAAATATATCTATTATGAAAAATATTCATTATGTGGAGTCTTATGACGTACCATACAAATTTATATTTTTAGTTATCAGAATTATACTTTTAGCTAAAATAATATATCATATTAAACTTCTTTTTTGTCTTTAGTTCCATGTACCTTTACATAACATTCCAATCAAAACTGGAGTTTGTCTTCCTAGTTCTTGTAGTGCATTGAGTGTTGATGAAAATATTCAACATCTAATAGATATATTTCGTAAGTTTAATTTCATTACCATAATAACCAGCGCTTTCAGACATTCTGCCATGAGCAACATTTTGGAATTACCTCTAAGATATTTAGTAGTTTCAAATTTATTTGTTAGTGTAAAGGAGACAATTTTATTTTCAAAGGCAGGGTGCCAGTTCTAAAGCAATTTGAAAGTTTCCTAAATCTGAGCTCTTTGAAATGCAAAGAAGAAGAAACATTTTCAAACCCATCTACTTCAACGTTTCTGTGAGTATTTAGCTAATATCGATTGAATTTTTAAATTCGTATAACATTTTTTATTCTTCAAACCTTTTAAATTACTTTTCAGCATTTTCCTATGTCTATATTTGTCACTGGTTATTGCTGGAAGTTTTATCACAATTGCAGAATATGGACAATTTTCGGTGCTAAAATTGTCTTTTTTGAAATTTTCGAAAAAGAATCCGAATTTAAATAATCTTCTGGGATCTTGGAACTCTGAGGTGACAAATATTGTTAATGAAAGTGAAGAGTGTGAATATGATCAACATTTGAATTTAGTAGATCTTGAAGAAAGAAGGAAATCATGTTTTTATACAACTAAAATCCAAAAATGTAAGTAAATGTTAGTTCTTAATAAACTAATACTTAATAAGCGCCTTTAATATAAAATAAAGTAGAAAAATTCACAATATTTCCGAATTTTTTACAGTAAATATATAATTTTGTTTAGCACTTTTACACCTAAATTGTTTTCAAGTCATTTTTATTTATTCGCTTTCGTGTCTTTTTGATTGAAATTTTGTAATCGAAATATCGACCACTTTTTGACAAAAATAGAATATTAAAAATGCAATAGGAAAACTCTGCCTAATGGAAATGCAAGTTTGAATGGTTGACTATTACAAACAGGCAGAATTTATCGTCCTTTTAATATTTCTATTCTAATTTAATGTACTATTTATTTGCCAAATAGAATCAACTAAATTCTGACCACTTTCCGATTAGCTAATTAAATGAAACTTTGTGCCTGATGTTATAATTGTTTCTTGAATGATGCAGACAAAAATTACACATAATAATTTTATCGCTAATTGGATATCTGCAAGTGAAGTCATCACAGGTAAACCTTGGCATTTGTCAATTCAGAAGCCAATCAGGTTCGATGCACACGCGTGACGCTGCTTACAAGTATCCAATTAAATTTGATTTAAATCACGTGGTTAGGCATAATAATTTGACTTCTCCTATAGTTTCAAGTACCGAATTGTAATTTTGAGAACCGTTCTACATAAACTAACTAACAAACACAAATTTGAAAATAAAAATTAATAAAATTTTTTTTTAAAGTTTGTGTGCAGTAAAGTTCTAATTATGTTTAATTTTTTTTCACCTAAATTATCTTTACTACTTTTTTTTCTTTTCAAATTCGCTTTTGGGTTTTATGAGGTTCATCTTGCATTCCAAATTTCGATTACTTTTCGATTAAAAAAACTTTTCGACAAAAAATATAACCAGAGCTCTGTGACTGATGACGATGCAAGTTACAATTTATTCCAGGTAGAATTTTTCGTCACTTCATTGCCAAATACTTAATAAATTTTATCGTCAACCAATATCTTACAAATCTAGATAGCTGGTGCTGTGTGTCTGATGCCTGTATGAGTTACAATTGTTTGAACTGAACTGAAAAGAAATCTAATGAAATGAAAAATTTTTAAAAAATAAGCTTTTCAAGTAAAATAAAATGGAAGAAACAATTTTATTTTTATCAAACAAATAAAGAAAAAAGGATGACGCATGATTTTAGTGACCGACTTCTCTCACCATCGAAAATTTATCCCATGTCTTTCAAAAGTGATGCGCCTTTTTTTTTAAGGTTTGGCAAACGTAAAATTATTCTATTCTTTTTTTTCTCCTACTTAAGAAATATATTTATTAATTTTATTTCATTATCTGTTTCATTTGAATCAAAAAAAATAAACTAAAAAGAAATTCTTTATATT
Source organism: Parasteatoda tepidariorum (assembly GCF_043381705.1). Classification (NCBI taxonomy): domain Eukaryota; kingdom Metazoa; phylum Arthropoda; class Arachnida; order Araneae; family Theridiidae; genus Parasteatoda; species Parasteatoda tepidariorum. The sequence continues at coordinate 60,603,752 of NC_092208.1, forward strand.
TCTTTTACAAATAAACAATTTATCAACCCATGAAACTAAAAAATGAATACGTTTATAATTTTTACATTATCTCAAGGCGTTATTATACACCGAAGAGCCATTACATTATGACCACCCTCCATCTATTAAAATTGTCTCGCCCAGGTTTTCATGGTTTCTCGCCCAGGAACAATGTTTTCATTGGGCACATTAGGACCCATAATCCTCATCGAACAATCCCTGACGTCTGTAAGCTACTTGAACATAGTTGCAGACCAGGTTCACCCATTCATGGCAACAGTTTTTCCTGCGGGGGATGGTGTTTACCAACAGGATAATGCACCATGTCATAAGGGTCGAATCGTCATGGATTGGTTCGAGGAACATTCCAGTGACTTTCAAGTCATGTCTTGGCCCCCAAATTCACCTGACCTTAATCCAATAGAGCATTTGTGGTCCTACTTGGAAAACCAAATTCGTGCTGCCACGCTACCCCCTCGCAATGTGAGGGAATTGCAGGACCAGTTGGTAAGCGCTTGATACCAGATACTTCAGACTACCTATCAACACCTTGTGGAATCAATGCCACGGCGGGTGCTAGCAGTTTTGAGGGCTAAAGGTGGTCCTACATGACATGTTATTAGCAGGGTGGTCATAATGTAATGGCTCTTCGGTGTATTTGCTTGAGTCAAAAATTAGCATTTGTTTTTCAATTTTCACTTAATATTTTATAAATAAATAAAACATAAAAATGTAAATATGTAGTATATAATTTTTTTATTATTTCTAACATGTGTTTTTATATTACCGTTTCAACAGTTTGTGAAATAATGGCCAAAGTACTAAAATGTTTTTGCTTGTTTACAAACTCGGAGAAGGTATTGGATGTAAAAGGTTCGACAAAACATTTCTCCTGCATTCATGGAATACGCTTTATCAGCATGGCTTGGGTTGTACTTGGTCATACCTATATACACAACATAAGCATCTTTGGTATGTGTCTTTATCTTATCTGTTGTTTACTTTTAGTCGTGATATATTTTTTCCAATGGCCACCCGATTGACACTCGTCATTCAGGTATCTGTAGGACAGATTTGTGGGACACTCTTTCAGCGGCACCATATTAGGTGGGCCAACGGTAAGATCAGATAGTACAGAGAATGAAAGAACATCCAAACCTTGTCCGGGATTCGAATCCAGGACCTTTTTGATCTGAAGTCAGCTCTCTTACCACTCGGTTCTGATATTAATTCACTTAAGAACGGCATCACACATAATATTATTTGAAAGAAAGAAAACATTTATTTTCCTATAACCATTTCTAGAAGAGCAAATTCCAGTTGAAAATTTTAGTTAGGTAGCACATTTTAGACAGTGAAATTTGAGTGAAGAGACATACTTTAGCTCATTGTTGTTTGAAGAATAGTGGTTGCTAAAAAAAGCTTGAATTTTATACGCAAATGGTTTTATATTTCTAGTGGTTCGTAATAATTTTGGTTTGAGTTTTGCCAGACTGGGCACACTGGGCCGGCAAGGGTAGAATTTTTGGATAATTAAATTAAGAATAGTTTGAATTGTTGGTTGTTTGAGCTCTATGAAAACAGTAGTTACTAGAATCTTGTAAAACGCACTGCTAGGAATGCAGTGACCAAGAAAATAAACGGACCACCCTGAATAACTTTTGATCTAATGAACAGATCTTCCTGTTCTAGGACTCAATCTTAACGCTTCAAAGGACACTTCAAATATGCTAATTAACTAATGCAAAAGATATTTAAGTTACGAAATCAGATACAAAAATGCACTTTCTCTGAACAAATACATTTTGTTTTTGACGGGTCATGGATTTCTGATCCCTTAAAACATGGAAGAAGCCGCAATATGAGAAACAAAGTAGTCTCTTTTGTTTGACGAGGAGAGCGATCCAAAATTTAGAACTCTTGATGCCAAATTTACTTTTTGCTTATTTCGCTATATCTCAAGAATTTCTTAAGCGAATTGAAACATTTTTGAAAACAAAAAAAGAAAATTTGCTTGTCCAAACATAATTCCATGCGAAAAGTAACTTTTACTAAATAATTTAATATTATGTATAATTTTATATTTAATCACAGTCGAAATTGTTTTTTGAATAGTAAGGTATAGAATTTCTTACATCATTTTAAAGAATGTGAATTTCTATGGCAAAATACAAAATTTAAGTGAAATCGGTGAAATAGTTATTGAGAAATCGAATTTTAAATATTTGACTTTTTTAAAATTCGATTTCTCAGGAACTATTCAATCGATTGCGCTAAAATTTGGTATTTTGACATGTAAAATTATGTTCTTTAAAATGATGTAAGAAATTGTGTGCCTTACAATTCAAAATATTTTCGACTAGTATTAAATAAAGTAATAAAAAAATAATAAAAAATAATAAATATTTACTAAAAATTATTTTTTGCATGGATCTTTGGAGAAATGAATTTCATGATTATGCGCAAAATTTTTTCAATTTGTTTAAAAAGTTCTCGATATATGGGAAAATATTCAAAAAGTAAAATTAACAGTAAGGGGCTCAAACTTCGGAACGCTTTGTTGACCAAACTATTGGGATCGTATATTTCCGAGATTGCCGTTACCCCCAATTATTTTCGAGTCAGAAAATCAAATCTGTAGAAAAAAAGGTATGTTTATTCATAAAAAGTACGTTTTTGTGTCTGATTTCGTAACTTAAAATATTGTCTGTATTAATATATTATAGTACATTTGAGGCTATTCTCTCGAGCTATTAAGACTGAATCCTATAACATGAAGCGATCCGATCATTATATCAGAACGTGGTCTATTTACTTTTTTTGCGTATTGTGCTTGTATTAACAAACTATGAAAAATTATAACACTTTAAAATAAGAAATAATCATTTTCAGAAAATCAAGCTATACTTGGAATGATTGAAACCTAAAGATTTTTTTTATTCCTTTCTTAAGAGAAATTTTAAAATCTTGCAATTTTCAATTTAACCTATTGTGATATTGTGAACCAAAATAACAAGCACGGTGTGAATAAAAGAAAAACGAATTACCATGAATAACTTTTGATCTATAATGATTGGATTCTCACGCATTAGGGATCAATCTTAATGGCCCGAGGAACTCATCTCAATCATGCAAATTAATTAGTTCGGATGACATTTTAAACTACGAAATCAGACGCAAAAACTTACTTTCCCTGAATTTGGATGCTTAACCCTCAAATTATAGGGGGTAACCGAAATCTGGGAAACATGTTTCTAATAATCTGGTTATAGGAAAGCGGTCCAAAGTTTGAACTTTCTAAAGTTAATTTTATTTTTTGTGTATTTCATCATATTTCGAGAACTTTTTAGGTGAGCTGAAAAATTTTCACTCACAATTATAAAATTCTCTTCTTCAAATTCAATTCCTCGCAGGAAATAATGTTTAATTGTTACTTACTATTATTATTAATACAGTGAAACTTCTCCTAAAGGCCACCTCTACTTAAGGGCCACCTCTATTAAGGGCCAATATTTTGAGGAACGAAAATTTTCCCTATAGACATAATGTTAATTTTCCTCCCATTAGAGGGCCACATTTTCCTGACTACCTCCAATAAAGGCCATTTTTTTAAAACAAAATTTCTCGAAAAAGCCATTATTTTACATTTTTCTTCTCATAAAGGCCATAAATCTAAGCAGGTGTGTCCAATTCTTTAACTAAAAGATAAGAGTTCAGGAATACCAAACACCTGTACTTTCAAGAAAGAAGGGGGGGTAGGGGGAGGATTTAATACAATGAAGACTCAGAATCTTTTCCATAAGTGAGAAAACAGGTGTTCATCACACTCTGTTTGACCTTTCAACTTCCCTTTTATGCTGAAAAATTTTGAGCATTGGGGGAGGAACTTGACCTTTAGTTGTGGGTGCACAAAGGATAACAGGTTTAAGCCTTTGTACTCTTTTGATAGTAAGAAACTAGAGTCCTCATTTACTATAAGTGTGAAGGCATATTGAAGTACAGTTTCGTACACTAGAAATTTTATGCTCAGGCACAAGTGAAATTAAAAATCATGGCACCTAAACCAAGCAAAAGATTACATTTGGATTTGAGTGACAAAATCAAAGTTCTTAATTATCACGATCAAGGAACATCTGCAAGAAAATTGGCTTCACAGTTTAATTGCAGCAAGAATCAAATAAACAATGTTGTTAAAAACAAAGATAGCTTACTGAAAGAATATGAAGATTTTAAAAATCGTGGGATAAAGAGAAATGAAAAGTTCTGTGATATAAATGAAGCTGTAATTCAGTGGTTCAGATGTGCTAGGACTAAAAACATTCCATTAAGTGGTACTTTAGTGAAAGAAAAAGCCATTCAGAATGCAGAATCACTTGGTGTAGGAGACTTTTGTGCAAGCAACGGATGGTTAAATAAGTTTTGTAATAGAAACAATATTGTTTTTAAAACATTATGCGGTGAATCAGCTAATGTTGATAAAGATTTGTGTCAAGACTGGAAATCAAGGCTTCGAATCATTCTGGCAGGCTATGAAGATCGTGATGTTTATAACTTAAATGAGACAGGACTTTTTTTCCGTGCCATACCTACCAAAAGTTTAGTTGAGAAAGCAGAAGAGGCCAAAGGAGGAAAACAAGCTAAACAGAGGCTCACTGTGTGTTTTTGTGCTAATGCTGCTGGTGAAAAGGAAAAGCCCATTGTCATTTGGCACTCCAAGAAACCTCGTTGTTTTAAAGGTAAAGATTTATCACAAATGGGAGTAAAATATCATCATAATAAGAAGGCATGGATGACCATGGAAATATTTAAAGATTGGTTGATTAGTTTTGACAATAAAATTACAAATCAAGGCAGAAAGTGATTCTTTTTTTGGATAATGCACCATGTCACTCGTTTTACGAAAACTTGAAAAGTGTAAAGCTTCAATTCTTGCCTCCAAATACTACGTCTGAAATTCCACCTCTAGACCAAGGAGTTATACGCTGCTTTAAATTAGAATACCGACGTTTTGTTTTGCGAAGACTCCTTTCTCTTATAGATTGCGAATAAAATTCAACACAAATCATTCAATCTATAACAGTATTAGATGCCATTCGATGGATTAGACACGCCTGGGAAAATGTAAAAGGACAGACAATTGTAAATTGCTTTAAAAAATGCGAGCTAAGTAATACAGCTTTAGAAGCCACTATCGATGCAGCTGATTTAGAAAATGAAGTGATTGAACTTTCAAAAGCTGCTGCAATTCAATATGACCCAAATTCAGATGAATATGAAAATGGGCTAGAATGTTACAATGATTTATCGGAAGATTGGGAGAAAAGATTTATAGATGATTTAGATACAGGTAAAACATTAATATTTATTGTTTTAAGTTTTAAAAAAATAAAATACATATTTTTTTTTAAAACTTATTTGTTCAATTTTTTCAGGAGTTCAGTCTGATTCAGATAATGAGAATGAGTCCCCCGTGCCATATTTATCAAACCAAGAAACGCTAATAGAAGTAAATAAACTGATATCCCAATCCAAGGCATTAATAAATGATGCAAATTTAACTAATTTGTTTTATAGAGTTAAGGAATCATTAGAAACTAAAATTGCTTGCGAAAAATTTTTAAAAAGTAAACAAACTTCAATTGAAATTTTTTTAAAACATGTATGAAAACTTAAAATGTTAATAAACAGTTTTTTTTCTACATAAATTTTGATTTCCTCACTTTATTTTTTGGTCACTCCCATTTAAGGGCCACCCCTCATAAGGGCCAATTTTCANTTTCACTCACAATTATAAAATTCTCTTCTTCAAATTCAATTCCTCGCAGGAAATAATGTTTAATTGTTACTTACTATTATTATTAATATTTTTAATTTTATTTAAAAACAGTCGAACAGTTTTTGAATTGTAAGGTACATAATTTTTTTGCATCTCTTTCAAGAATGTAGTTCATATGGTAAAATACGAAATTTGAGCAAAATCGCCCCAATGGTTCCTGAGAAAAAAGCGTATAGTTAAAATTTGCTTTCTCGGGAACTATTAAAATCAAACTAGATATATTTATTTAGAGAAAGTACGTTTTTGTGTCTGATTTCGTAACTTAAAATATCCTTTATTTCAGTTTCAAAATCTTCTGTACTAACTAATTATCATGTTTGACATCATCCCTTCGAAACATTAAATTTGAGTCCTAGTACGTAAAAATCCGATCATTAGATCAAAAGTTATTCAGGGCCATTCGAACAAAAAATTTTCCGTATTGTGCTATGGAAAAAAAATCATCTTGTGTTACTTTTGTTTTAATAAGTAATCGGATTTTCACACGCATTCGAGAAGCAATAAATATTTTAATTTCATTGATGGTTTCGAATGGAAGAACTAAATGATTTGAAAAAGTGACCTTCAAATATGCTAACCATTCAGAGTTAATTAAGTTACGACGCCAGACGTCAAGGCCGTAGCCAGGATTTTTTTTCGGGGGGGGGGATATGGTAAGAAGCAAGGACGGTTTCAGACATGCAAAGTAGGGGGAAAACATTGTAACAAATATTGTTTATTCTGTTGTTTGCAAAAGTTAAACTAGTAATTAAAAAATATTACATAATAATTATTTTTCAATTAATATTACATAATAATTACAATCAATGTGTAAGCAAAGTTTACAAAGACATGCGATTCAAATTTTTCGATTACTTTTTTAGGACAAACCGGAATATTTCGAAATATGCTTAATAAAGTTAGCTAATAAAAGGTTTGATTCGACAGTTCTTGTTTTTCTTTTTACTGAGAGGCTCAAGGAAGGACTAAAAAGTTTGAATCCCAGAATTTCGGGGGGGGGGATTTGTCCCGACGGTCCCCCCCCCTGGCTACGGGCCTGCCAGACGTGAAAACATACTTTTTTATGAACAACCGTACTTCTTTTTTGATTTTTAAGGAAGATTTGAATTTTTGGCCATCCAATCAATGGGGTTGTTGCAATCTGGGAAATATGGTCTCAATAGTTTAGACATGAATGGCCAAAAATTTGGAAACCTTAATGCTAATTTAATTTCTGTTAATTTTCATTTCACTTTAATATTAGTTCAATGTTTCATCAATCTCGGCTTTTTAAAAAATTTTTTTAATGATAATCGGAGATTTTTGTTTACATTTGTAAAGCTAGTTTATCGAAAGAAAAAAAAATCTAAAAACATGTTTCAGTAATTTTCGAAAAAAAAAAAATCATTGAGGACTGAAAACTTCAATACATAATTTTTCTTTGACTTTTATAATCCAGAATATGTTACTCGAATTTTTTTAAAAAATTTTTAGATTGTCATATAAAATTTCCTAGTTTAAAATTATGTAATGATATATCTGATAGTTGGTCTCAATTATAAGGCAAGCTTTTATTTCTTTTAAAACTTATTACCTGAACTCAAAAAGCCCAGAATCAAGTTTTATTTTTCCTTTTATTATTAGAATTTTTTATTATTATTATTGAAGAAATTGCCAAACAAAAGAGAGACGTAGTTAAAGTTCGCTGGATTGGAAAATCGCGCCCTGGCCCGATAGTTCAGTTTCGAAACGGGCTGATTTATAAACAAATAATCTTAATAATATATTTTATTTGATCTTTCTCATCGTCAGTTTAAGTTTATAATTTTGCATATTTTGGTCGTTTACAACCGTAATAAATTTTAGATTTTAGTGACCTCGGGCATAAATAAATCCTATCGATGTCAGTCTCGGACTTTAAGAAAATGAGGCCAAAATCACCTATAATAAAGCGCGAAACTGATTTTGTCTACGTATTTTGAATTGAATAACTTTACCTCCTCACTAAACATAGAAGTTTTAAAGATTTCATTTTAAACATATTTTAATATTTAGTATTACATATTTTAATACTTTTTTTAGGGAATTACGTTGATCTATTGCATGGAATCGATAACTTACCATTTCAAGTCATAGTTCAAGGAACATTTTCAGTTGATACTTTTTTTCTTATTAGGTGAGACATTGCAAATTATTATAAAACTTCAGTGCATGTTGCATATGTAGGCTGTGTATCACTGTAACAAAATGTAAGCTCTGATAATCAGATGAACTGTTCAATACAGATTTAATGAAATTTTCGCACTGTACTAATTTATCAACTCTAATAAAGTTATATTTTTAAACTGCTGAATATCAAACAATATTTAAAATTTCAAAATATTAGTGAAAAATTACTCTACGTAAAAATTCGGTTACAGTTGAGCTATGCATTTCATTTGGTATTCAGCGTGCTTTTGTATTCATCGATTTGCTTTATACACGGTTAGTCTAGATATTCTAATTGTTAATTTCTTAACCACTTTTCTATACCTAGACACTACGCGTTGGTATCTGTGAATTCTAAAAATTATATGATCATACGTAGCTATCATACACTCATGGACAAAAAAATTAGCGCACCAAGAAGAAGTCGTCAAAATGAAACGAAATTTTACATACTACTTTGATATAAGTAAATGATTAGAAAATCAAAGAGTCCCGCAGTGGACTGATCGTTAATACACGGTTCCCAGCAGATCACCGAAGTCAAGCATCACTGGCTACGGTCAGTGTGCGGGTGGGTGACCTCTTAGATCAGTCTGCGTAGGGACCGAGGGTGTGCGGTATTGGTCCTCGTCAGGGGTCCCCATCAGGAGGGAAGGTGGGGATTTTTACACTAAATAAAACGAATAGTTTGGGGGGGGATTTAGAATTTGCCCAAGAGCTTGGGGGGGATGGGGGCCACTGGTCCTCGTTAAACTGTGCTACCGTAAAGTGCTCGACTTCGCGCGCAGGTCGTCGGGCTACCGAAGCGGGGGTGCCATCCCCTCCGCAGAGGATCAAAATTGTGATGGCATGTCTTCGGATCATCCTCCGGGATGTTTCCCAGACCGTCGCCAATACCCCATTGTGCAGCTCTAGTGCGACGTAAATTAACAACAACAAATCAAAGAAAAACGATAATCTTTGATTTTTTAATCATTTACTTATATCAAAGTAGTCGTTACGTATGTAAAATTTCGTTTCATTTTGACGACTTCTTCTTGGTGCGCTAATATTTTTGTCCATGAGTGTATTTCAGAAGTTAGTGGTGATTTGTAATAGACATCCTATATTATACAATACCGTTCTCAGATAATTTAAAGGCGCTTTTTATAAAAATAATTCAGGAAAACAGATTTCTTTATTAAGTTTCAATTCTAAATGTATAAGACTATTTAAGATAGTTATTTAAAAAATTAAAACATACTCTTCATCAGTTTTTTATATAAATTTATTTATGGCGTGCAAACATATACTTTTGTGTAGAAAATTTTAATTTTTAATTATTAGCCCATAGTTTATAATAGTATAGCAATTATGAAGAGTATGTTTCATAAATTTTTAATGATTATCTAATATATATTGATCATATTGTTCGAGCTGATTTAGCAAATACTGAATAAAGTTTTCGGATGTTTGATATTGATAGAAACGTGGTGATTTTATTTGACTTGTCAACTCATAATGAGTAAGATAAAAGTTGAATGTTTGATTTATAGCTTTTATATTTTTTTCATGCATTCTTTTAAGTTCATTAAGTAATGCATACTTTAATGTTTCAGTGGATTTTTACTTGCATACATTTACTTTGAAGAAGCAGACTCAAAAAACGGTGACATTAGTTGGATAGGGATCATTATTCATCGTTTAATAAGGTATGTTCCAAATACAATAAAAACAAGCATCAAAAAGTGTTACTAGTATTAATATGCACTTTAAATTGTATATGAATAAAAAAGTTTACAATATTTAATTATTTTTCTTTCTTTTCTTCTTATTTTTATAATTTCTCAATCTAGAATTTGACACAGAATCAAAATTGTTGCAGTATCAGTTGAATACCAAACCATACAGTTTGGTAATAATATTGATGTTCAAAATGTTTGGTTTGCCAGCATTCTCTTTGCAACGAATTTGATAAATATTTCTTTTAATTTACTTTATAACTGATTTTTTAAAAAGAGTTCTTAATGTATAAAACTTTAAAAAGCTCTAAAAAATTGAGGAAAAAAAATTTTACGATCAAAATTTATCATAAATAATTCTAAATTATATGAAGCATTTCAAAATATTTTTGAAGTTTTAACTGACTTCTTACCTCAACTCAAACTTTCAACTGTTCTCAGATTGGAACCATATTTTCTAGATTGTGGCTAATTTCCTTAATTTGAAAATTAAGAATCCAAATGCATCGAAAAAAAGGAATGTTTCTTCATTTAAAATACGTATTTGTGTCTGTTTTCGTAATCTATAATATCGCCTGCATTATTCAATTCGCATATTTAATATAAGGCCTCGAACTATTAAGATTGAGAAATCGAAAATTTACTCAAAATGTTTTTTTTTCGAGCATTGTACAGTAAGCAAAAAAAAAAAAAAAAAAGGAAGGAAACCTTTAATAACATTCGATTCACTGATCGGATCATCACGTTTTGGATTCAATCGTTTTGACTCAAGGGGGTAAACTCAAATTTACTAATTAATAAGTGCAAACGATATTTTAAGCTACGAAATCAGACACAAAAATGTTCTTTCTCTGAATAAACATACTTTTTTTTCAATGGATTTGGATTTTTAACCCCGAAAATATAGAGCCGCAATCTGGGAAATATAGTCCCCATAGTTCGGTTAGGAGAGCGATTCAAGGTCTGGAACCCTTAATGTTAATTTTACTTTTAGCGTATTTCTTCCATATCTCTAAAACTTTTTTAGCGAATTGAAAATTTTTTGCACTCAGATATAAAATTCGTTTATCCAAAGATAATTCCATGCAAAAAATAATTTTTAGTAAATATTTATTATTTTATTAAATAATAGTAGAGTTGGAAATCATTTTAAGTATGTAATTTTGCATGGCAAATGCAAAATCTGAGCAAAATCGTAGAATAGTTTTTGAAAAATCATTCTTTAGCTGACTGACTTTTTTTAAACTTAATTTCTCAAGAACTATTCAACCGATTTTGTTCAAATTTTGCATTTTGCAATGTAAAACTATATTCCTTAAAATGGTGCAAAAAAATTTTATACTTTACAATTCAAAATTTTTTCGACCATTCTGAAATAAAATAATGAAAAGTAATAAATGTTTACTTAAAGTTATTTTTTACATGGACTTATCTTTGGATAAACGGATTTTATAATTGTGTGCAAACATTTTCAGTTTTCTTAAAACGTTTTCGAGATATAGCTAAATACGCAAAAACTAAAATTAGGGGTCAATATTTTCCTGATAGCGGTCTCCCCCTATATTTTAGGGGTCAAAAATCCGAATCCGTTGAAAAAAAGTATGTTTATTCAGAGAAAGTGCGTTTTTGTGTTAGATTTCCTAACTTAAAAAACAACATCTGCACTTATTAATTAGCATATTTGAGGTCAACCCCTCGAGCCACTAAGAGTGACTTCTAAAACAAGAAGATCCGATCATTAGATCAAAGGTTATTCAAAATGGTCCCTTTTTTGCGCACTGTACATTTGTGTATAAATGCGCAGGTGTTGTATGATAGGAAAATGTTTTTACTACGCAACAGCAATTTTAGAAAATTCTAAATTAGTCAAATTACTGCTATTTAAAAAAAAAAGAAAAAAAAATCGTGTGCATGTATAATTTACACAATTTAATTAAAGCGAATATTATTATTTTTTAAATCATACATGTGCTAAAAACATTTACTAAGCTGGTTACTGTACTTTTTTTTACAATTTTTTATGTATTTATTATATTATAATACGGTTTTCCAAGAATATAGATAATGCTTAAAAATATCTATAGCGTTTCTTTATGACAGAGGAAAGGTGCTAAGAGTAATTTTATGACTTTGAGGTGCTAAGAGTAATTTTAGGAAATAATTCACTGTTCCAGAGAAATATTATGAAATTTTCTTTGTCGCCAAAAGAAAGTTTCATCTCTATAGGGAATTTATTGATTTTTCCCGCACGACACCAGATCTTGTTCTACGTCTGCCTGATAATTTATTTACCTGAGAAGAAAATTTCCCTCAACTGCCTAAACTGTTCCTTTTCGAGTGCGGCCACTTCCAGCAGTTGAGAAGCGAGAAAAATAATTTAACACCAGATGTAAGAGCCGATTTAGCAGTTCTGTGTACAGGGGTTAACCCATTTGAGAGTAATAAAATTAATATCAAACTAAAATTACGAATTTTGAAATTAATATGATTTTTTAAAAGGCAAGCGAAGCTTAAGTGTTCCTTCACTGGTTAGTTTACCCTAGTGTAAGTTTTTGAATAAGAATTACCAAAGCTAACCTGATATATCTGCTACTAAATCAAATCTAAATACATTGTCATTTTTACGAGGGTTCTGAGTTTGATCCTGGCAACCGAATAAACAACCGGTGTGTAAACGTAGCCACGTGGAGGAAAGTCTTCTCGTTGGTTGCAGTATGGAAGGTCGGAGGTATCAACCCCGGCTCTGCTCGATAACTAAACCTTTTCGCAACCGTTTTTCAATTCTGCGAAATAAATGCGAGGAGTCTCATTCAATAAACGACTCGAAACGGAAATTAAACCGTTTTATTTCATAAAATTTGTTTTTAAAGCTGAAAAAATAAATATTAAATTTAAATGTCTTCTTTTAAATAGGATCACTCCTGTGTATGCCGTCTTAATTGCTTTTAATGTAACGATGTTTAAGTACATAGGAAAAGGACCTTTTTGGGAAGAAGATTCGGATGTTGATATTTGTAGAGAGAATTGGTGGTGGAATTTACTGTATATCAACAACTTCCTTCCTTTAGAATCAATGGTAAGGAACTTCTAGAATTACTTCTAATATGTATTTGACAATATTTTAAGTTTTTTTCTAAAATTCGATAGAAAAAATTATTCATTTTTGGAAAAAATTAATTTTAGTGTTTACGATTGATTTTGTTACTTTAAATTCAAAAAATGGCTTCTTTATTTTTTTTCAGTGCGTCACGTGGACATGGTATCTTGCTGATGACATGCAATTTTTTGTCGTGGGTACATTCTTATTGAGCATATTATGGAGGTAAATGATGTAATGTTTTTATTTAAATGGTAATGGGGGAAAGAATTAATTTTTAAATTATAATTGTTTTGACTTTTTTTTTGTAATGGAAAGTTAAATCAGCATTTTAATGCTGCGATATTTAGTTATTAAGTGGTTAGTTTTCAATTTTTTTTCTAAATACTTTAGTAATTATTATTTTATTACCTCCCGACATTAAGCAACTGAACTGATTCAATATGTAGTTGTATCTATGTTCAACTCCGTAGCCTTGAAATTTTGAACCGAATCCAGAAGACGACAGAACTTTTGGATCAAGCATCAAGAAGACACCATACAACGGGAGAAACTTTAATTGCAAATTCTCCTTCCCCTCCATTACTAATTTAAAATTTAAAGTATAGAAAAAGTGAGTTCAGACAAACCTAGAGTGAGTCATGAAACTTCAAATACTGAAAAGGAATTTTTAAAATATCGAATTCAAAATTAATTATGAGAAGATAACTTAGGATTACGCAATGGAGAAGTTCTCTTCAAATAATTTGTTGAAATTTTGAAATTTAGAAGTTTCTTTTTCTTCAAAAATTGAAATTTTATGGCTTACTTTAGATTTGCCAGAACTGTTTCTCATGGTTAACCAGACAACAAGGAAATTCTAACCCATGATCTATCAGGTCTGTGTTGTCAGTACGAGTCAGGAGCAATGTACGATTTGATCAGCCACTGTTGGGGTTCACACCGGGATCCCTCTTTGGCAGGTGAGCTTTCTTTCAGCCATCCTGGCTCATTTAAGCAAGTTTTTGAAGACTAACTTAGGAATGTATAGGAACAACAAGAATCTGATTATTAAACCTCTTTTTCTTTATAATACAGCCTTATTTAGTGGCACAATATAGATTAAATATTTTATATTTCGCCTCAGCTAAACTAAGCAAACAATCAGAAATAAAAATCTTGTTATACTTGTCAGTTATATTGTGTTTGAGAGCAAGATAGTAATATATATATCTTTTTTTTCTTCACTTTTCAAATTCTTTTTTTTTCAGATGGCGTCGTACAGGTTTGCTCATATGTTCCTTATTGTTATTAAGTAGTTGGATATTAACTTGGTACATAAGTTACTATTACAATCTTGTTCCTTTATTTTGGGGTCTGTCACAATCTACTGATTTCAAAGAATATAAAAATAGGTGAGAGTTTCAAGTTCTCCATTATTTTCATCTCAATAAACATAGATGCAAATTTAATTTTTTCCCCTGACCTTATTTATTGTTTTGACACCAGGCAAAACATAAGGACAAAAGTATAGTTCGTTCACCAGAAGTTGGCACTTGGCTCCACCTCCTCGGACGCAGAGTTCATTTCAGAGCAGGAGTCAGAGGAGAAACATCTCCGTGCTTGAAATTGAGACAACCCTTAATGCGGGCCAAACACAAACAGTAAATTCTATTATACCTTTCGTTACTCAAGCTAATTTAAAATATTTAAAACTCCTGTTTTCCCTGAAGAATGTCTCAAAAAGGACAAACTATTCACTCAAAAGAGAGAAATATCGTTAAATTTATGAAATATTCAATGTTAAAAAAATGCACATAAAGATTGCGAAGTAAACATTTTTGTCATACGATCGCCAAATAGCAACCTTTTTCAGGATCGTTCACATTCTTCTAAAAGTAGCGAAATAGTATCATCGGATATCACGGGATGAAGGCGGTGCCAAGTCCTAACTCCTGGCGAATGAACTATATCTGTGGTGCCAAATCTTAATATCGCAGTGGAGGAGGGGATTTGTAGCTGTCTATTAAATTTTTTTTTTTAATTTAATAGTTTTTAATTTTGATGTAACAATTCATTTATCATAGAGAAATATAAATTATTGCCTAGCATTTGTGGTGGTTGGTTAGCGAAAGAATCAAAGGTAGAGATTCCTTTGTAATATTAATATTTTCCTTCATCTATGTTTTAAGTTACCTTAATATATATACAGGGATTCCAACTACTACGCTTTTTGCATAACATTTTATAAAGTAGTACGGCAGTTCCCAAATGGTGTTCAGCTGAGCCCTATAATTCCGTGGAAGGGTCACAGGGGTTCGAAAGTTAATCGTTGTATTTTTTTTTCCGGACCTGCTAAGATTTTCGAAGCATGTAATTAAATATTTATCCAATTAATAATCTAATATTTATTTAATATTTTCATTATTTTATTGAAATGCTCGTGAAGAAAGAAATTTCAAAACAATGTTTTTTTTTTCTCTAATTGAATGATTTAGGAAAAGAATATATGGCATTTGTGAAAATTCCATCAACATTTCGATTCGCATAAAAATAACTAAATTCTACAATGAAGAAGCACGTTTCTCTGAAAACCATTCTCAACCTTTTATTTTCTTCCTTTTTCGTTTTTATTTTAATGGAAACCATATTTCAGCTCATTCATTTTTCTGTTGATTCATGCACTAAATTCAAATTGAGAACTAGCCTTAAGATGCCACACTAGACTCTGTGGAATTCAACTGTCTGACACAAAAAAAAAAAAAAAAAAAAAAAAAAAAANTTTTAAAAAAAAAAAAAAAAAAAACAATTTTAAGATAAAATAAATAAAACTATGTGATGAAATTTTTTTGATTATTTTCAAGTATGTAGGGTATTTTAAAACTTGGAAGAAAACCTATTTCTTTTCACTGGTTTAAATAAAATGAAGCATAATTTTTTTGTATGTATATAAAAACTTGTATTGACTTTATTATTTTCTACAAGGATTTTTCTTTATTTTGTAGACTTTATTTAGCGTGGGATGTTTTATACAGCAAGCCATATTGCAGAATAGGACCTTATTTGATCGGGATACTTTTGGCGTATGTACTATTCAAGAATAAGAATGCGAAGAACATTTCAGGGAGGGTAAGAGCACAATCACTCTTACAGTTGTTAAAAAATTTTAAAAAATAAATCTCAAATCATTGAAAAATGTCGAACTTGAAATATAAATGACATAAGTATTACGTATGAATAATTATTTCCTTTTTACAGTGGATTGGAATTGTGGGGTGGACTGCGTCTTCGCTATGCTGTATAAGTGTAATTTACGGAGTATACCACATACAGCCAGAACCATACTTGTTCCATTTCTACAATGCATTGTCCAGAAGTGCCTTCAGTGGAGGAGTAGCATGGGTCATTTATACCTGTCTGTCAGGAAAAGCGGGTATATCGCAAGTTTTTTTTTGCATTATCGATAATATTTTTCTCTATTAAGCGTAAATTAAAAAGCAGAAGCTTAAAGTTTGTGTTAGGAAATAATAAACAAAAACTAGACCTGCCAAAACGTAAGGACTTGTGTCGAATTGACTGAAATGGAATGTAAGCGGAGTGCTTCATTTAGTTGCGTCATAGCAAAAGAAAGTATAGTCCAACAACTGTACTTTAATTTTTATTAAGTGCAGAACACCGTACTGCAGTTTCTGTGATTCAACCGAGCTAAATCTGTTCACAATGCTTATTATTTAAGGTTGTTTTTCGAAGACTCCGTCGCAATATGAAAAAAAATTTTTTGGGGAATATTATGCTATTTTTACAGCTGTTGTGAGTTTTCAACTGTTACTCATGACTGTTAAGTCAAGTTTAGCCTATCTAAACTGTCTACGCTAATTTGAAAAATAGCACAAAACGTCAGCATGGAGAAAGCCACAATTTGTGAAAATGAAAAGCATTTGTGGTTTAGTTTTTTAATATTTAAAAACCTTCTCCAGTGCCGCATTGGGCAAAAACTGATTGTAAGGCAATTAATTTGCAAAAACTAGGAAAAAAGCAGTGTTTTTGATAATTTTTCATCTAGGTGGTAAAATGTCGTCAAATTGACGATTTTTAAAAAAGTTTAATAACTTTTAAAATATTTATTATATACTTATATAATTATCTAAAGTCCAAATAATTCTTCACGGCAAGATCATACCTATAGTTTAAAATCATCGCATCGTTTCAAGTATAAGGCACTTAAACTATAGCTTTTTTATTTCCTTGGCCACAGAGCTTCGAAAAACAATGTTAAGCACACTACAAGGCATGGTTTTTTTCAATGAGGATTCCCACATTTGTTATTTTTGCTTGAGAATATTGATCTGAATGTAAAAATTTTTCATATTTTCTATGATGCAAATTTAGGCTTATTGTTCTTATAAAAATACCCTTATTTTTAATTTTAACTAATTAATAACACTAGTTAATTCAGAGGTTCCCAATTTTTTTTGGCAACGGAGCTCTAAATGATTTACCTTCTTTCAGTGAAACCCCAACTTCATAGATAAAGTAGAAAAAGACAATTCCGAACGTATTTATTAATAAAAGTCTTTATTTTAAAAACACTTAATAAGAAGAATGACATTTTTTTCTCTCGTTTTATCATTAATAATCTTGAGTTTGTTTTTATGCCCTACAGTTAAAATCGAAGTGACGGAGTTGTATCTAGATTAGTTATAAATTTATTTTTGGTGTAATAAATGCTTGCAGCTGTAAATGAATAAAATATAATTTTCTGTGAAATAAAATCTAAAACAAACTGCTGTAAGCGTTGAAAATCACTATTAGGGAAACTATTTCTTTATTAACAAATTTGGTAATTTTATTTTCATTTAAAAAGCAATGGGAAATAATAATGAACGTTTTACAAATGCACGATCTTTTTATAATTTATTCAGTTCATTGTTATTAGAAAAATTATATTTATTAGAAAGATATCCATTTTTTCCAAAGGCATTTTATTTTAAATAATTTCATAAGAGCAGCCGAAATATGAAATAAATAATGGATTATTGATTGAATCTAACTATAATTAATGGTTTCAAAGGTTGCTAGTTAAAACAAATGTCCTAACTTTCGGAATCCCTTTAACTCTTCCACGGAGCACAGAACAATATTTGGGAACCGCTGAGTTAATTTAACACATCGTTTCACTCAACATTTTTTATTTAAAAGAAAATAAAATGTATTTTTTCACTGGTAATAATTTTTGTTAATCAAGAGTTTTTTTTTTAAATACATAATGTTAAAACATGCTTTATAACGAAATTTTATTTCTAGAAATAGTTAACGGGATTTTGTCATTTGATCTGTGGGTACCTTTAAGCCGTCTGACATACTGTGCATACCTTTTTCATCCCTTAATAATGAGTTGGTACTTTGAATCACAGAAGATACCACTTTATTTTACTCATACTAACATGGTAAGTTATTTTTATTACATAATTTCTTGCTATTATGATTTATTTTAGATGTAACACTTCTATCGCTCAATTCAAAGTATTTGCTGAAAATTACAGATAGCAATTATAATATAGAAATCCGTTTTCTTAAAAGTATGGTAGAAATAGTGCTAAGGCATTTATATCAATGCAATTAATGAATTTCAGAAAAAAGTTTAATTTTCTTAAAATTCATTACCGGTTATTTTTAACATTAATCTTGCAACTGAACAAAATTGAATTTTTGGGCTCTTATAAAAACTGTGGCTTATTATTGATTTATATCTGAGTCACCAACTCCTGGTTCTAAATTAATTGGAAATATAAATCAACTCATGAGTGTTGAATAATAAGGAGCATTGTAAACATTGTGATTTGTCATATTAGGCTGTACAAAATACACCTAAATTTATTTACATCTTATACACCTAAATCTATTTCTTTTGAAGGAAAAAAAAAAGCAAAGATGAATGTGAGACAATTGCGGGGTTGGTGAGAGGAGCAAGGTGATAAAGTAAACAAATTAATATTTCTTTGAGAAATATATTAATTCACAACAATATTAAATTATATTGTCAAGTTTTTAAATTTAGCAGATCTCAGTGAATAAGAGTCAATCACAAAGTATTTTCAGAGCTTTCAAGTTTCTTTGTAACAAACAGTCGACAAGCAACCTTAGTTAATCAAAATATCACACAAACAGTTTAAATTATTGTGAAAAGTTTATAGATTTCACCAAATGGAAGACTGCAGGCAAGAAATAAAGGCAGGACATAATTTTTACCAACTATTGTCAATGTCAAGCTAATTTATTCAAATTTGTATTCAAAAAGCATCACTTAAATTCTTGAGCTCTTCAATTTCCATTTTGGTTTAAAGGGATTTTTTTACTTTTTACTAATATGGCAACACTGTTTAGCTATTAAGTACAAATTTGGTTCCTTACTTGTTACAAAATCACATCAGACTAGTTTCAAATTGAACTCCATTTTTTTTATTTTATATCTTTCATTGACATATGCAAATAAGTTTAAATTAGAACCCATTTTATATTCAGTTTTCATTTTCTAAATAAAAGAAAGATTCTAGAATGTAATTTAATAAAAACTGGTGATGTTTAGTGGTCTTGTTGGTGGAAAATATTACAGATGTTATAAAATTTGCTATTTATATGCATACCGAACGTGGGGATACAGTATAGTTGAGTTTGATTTAATAAAGTATTTTACACACTTATTATATAGAAAAATAAAATATTATAATATTAAGTGAATTTTATATCCAAACGGTTTTTTGTTTTTAAATAAATTAATGAAGAGTCAAATTCAATGCCTCAATATTTTCATACATGCACATATGTTTGCTACTATATAACTAAGTAGATAACACTAACAAACATAATAATGTTTACTTTTCAATTAAACATGAATATCATGCATGTAAAAGCTATGCTTGTAATGTATAAATTTTAATTTCTTGGTGTTGGATTTTTAATTAATAGGTGATGTTGTACTTTGCATTCCTGGTTGTATCGTATAGTGCAGCATTTGTTATCAGTATTATATTTGAAGCACCTTTCATCAATCTTGAAAAATACTTAAGGACAAGGTTATCAAAATGATACTAAGTTTCATTAAGTTTGAAAAGGTAAATATATGTTTGCAGATGTTAAAAAAAACAACAATAAAACAATTTATATTTATAAATAAGACTATTTATGCATCTCTTTAAGAAAAAAATTTAATATTATTTATTATTAATTAAAGTTCAAGTTATTTTGCATTTATTTAATGTTATATGTTTAATTATTTATGAAAATAAGATATGATATGTCTTTTTTAGTTTTGTGCTTTCAGATTAACAATTTTTAAGCACTTGTGAACTGTTGGAACAAATAAATAATTTAATGCATAGATATATTTTTTTTTATAAAATAATTACTGGATATGTGAAAATGTCATTACTACTTTTTTAAAGCTAGAAATTTAAACTATCAATAGAGAAAATTATTTTTTGTAAACATCATATAAGCATAATTTATTGTGTTGTCTGTTCAATGCCCAGACGTAAAATACAATAAAAATAAGTATAACTAGAGAAAAAAATTATTTTTTGAAATAAAATTTTCTTTTTCTTCAAGAGATTAAAAATTAAATATCAAGTTAATCATTTTGATCACATTTTTGTGCGTTAACATTTTGGTCATATTTATTGTAATTGAATTTGATAATTAAGGATAATATATTTAACCTAAGTATTGGTTTAAAAAATGTAATACGGTAGAAACTAAATTTTGATCACTATATTAAAATGAATGGTTCAGTGCAACCTTTCTAATAGGCGTTAAATAACATTAGGTCTATGGGATAGCAAACAGAACTTAATGTATGGGTTTCTAAAGTGAAATAGTTGCTGTAGCAGGGAGTCACACTAAATAGTGAAGCTACACATCATATTCAAACATCATCCATTTTTTTAAAGAATAATTCAATCATAATATATTGAAAGTCATTTTTAATGTATCATTTATTTGCCACAGTTGGAACAAAAAATAACATTCAAATATAAGATTTATAATGAAAGTCAAGGAAGTATCGTGTAATAAGAAATGTTTTTTTTAAATTCAAAATTCAATTCTCAACTTAAAATAGCAGTCACAAACGTGAATCAAAATGTTTTACAATGAAAATTTTCATCAAGAAATAAATATGATTTTAGTATATTTTTTTGACAATGCATTAGAAAATAACTTCACAAATTACATAAGATCTGATAAAATTAATTTGAAAAGCAATAAAAAAAATATATTATATGTTATAGATAGATTGCAACTTAAATGTGATAAATAAGCAATAAAAACATTTGAAAATTTCAAATAAATTTGACACTAAAAAATTGAAAAAAAAAAAAAAATCATTTTTATCCAGCTGAAATGTGATAACTTGAATTTCATAAAAAGAATTTCATTAAATCAAATTTATTAAGTTTTTCATTAGAACATTTTTATATACTGCAAAAATAGAGCATCATAATAAACTAAGAAAAAAACTAGACAATAAAAACATGATAAAAAACTGTTCTTTGACAGAAAATTAAAATATAGCTGTACCTAAACATAAAACCTATTTACAAGTTTCTAAAAATTGATCCAAAGTGGCACCGTCTACAGGAATATACCACAACTCAATGCCTTCAATTGACTAAAAAAGACAAAATTAAACATTAAAAAGTATATGATTTTTTTATTTATTATTACAAATTAGATGAATGAAAACAGTTTAACATTTTAAACATATTGAGAGAGCTTCATTTAACCAAATATCCTATTTATTTATCACTTGGCAAAAACACTTTTCTTATTTTTTTCTCATATAATTTGAAATATTTCTTGCTAAAATATGGTACCCAATTTCCATGCTTTTTTTTAAAACCTGTAATTTTTTAAGTAAATCCATCAATATTTAGACAAATAAAATGTAAGTTTTAATGCAACCACCTTTTCTTAGAATTTTTTACTTTTCTATTGAGTAATTGAAGAAGCAAAATATTTTTTGAACACAGTAGCATATTTAAAAAAACAAGTTATGGATTAGCGTAAAATTATGTATCATCAATACGTAATAATTCTTGCCTCTTTCATATATTTAAAATTTTTTCTCACTGTTTGATAAATAAGTATCACATGTATTAATAATACAGTAATAATAGTAATTATTAAGTATGCAATAATCTGCGCTCTACTGTACACATAAATAATATAAAGTTAGTTTATAATATAAAGTTAGGTAAATGTCAGATTTTTTTACAGTATGATAGAACCTTACACTTTTAAAAATTGAAATTGGGCCCGTGTATTTTTAGTTTTAAACAACAATTTAGTTATTATTACACTTTATATTGGATAGTTTACTTCTGGTATGGTACTTTGTAACACATAACTAGATAACAAAGCAATCGTACAGCGAAACTTACTCAATTGTATTTATTTTATACCTTTTGATAAATTGTCTGTAGTTTCATATCAATATTAATAAGTAAAGTACATTAGTAAAAGTAAATTAATATTATTTGATATGTTCTTTAGTATGATAACCTGATCATTCTTATCAACATTTTTGCAACAGAGGGTGTTCATAGTGATGTTTTCTGATAGTTATTGCCTGAGAAGTGGGTGCTGGATTGTGGCCACCCGAAATTGTTGGAATTCAAATCTAACATTATGAACTGATTTTTACCTGGAATGTGCTCATCTGTTGTTTTGTTGGATCATAGATTATCTGACCTATAGACATATCATGAAGTTTGACTCAGTTTACTTGAAATTTTTAGGGTGTATCTCATTTTAACTGTCAGTAAACTATGTTTTTGAATACCACTTTTCCAAAGAATAAAATCTGCACTTTACAGAGAGACTTTATTTTTTATTTCCTCAATTACGTCTCAAGTGCAATATCACGTGATCCATTAAAAAAGGTCTTAACTCAAACTGATACAGTTGATATCGATTTAAGTCAAATTTTAAGGAAAGGATTGAAAAATCAAACCAAATTCATACTATGATCATGGAAGTACTTATAATAAATATTTTCAGCATAAACACCTTATAATGTTGGCATACATTGTCATTGATTTTAGCCACACATATAAATACATAAAGAAAATGAACTAAATTTTACAGAGAAATGCTCATTAGCAAAACACAGAATTTTTTTTTTACAAATTAGACATTTCTACACAAATACAAAAATGTACTCACTTTCCGAGAAGTTAATAGTTTGTGATTCTTAAATTCAGACAAATGAGCTTGCATAGTAATCTCACTATTAACCAAGAATTCTTCTCTGCATTCCTGATACCATTCATAAAATGCAATACCTACAAAAAATGCAATATGAGAAAAAGGACACACTTTCAGATAAAAATTTTCATCATTTTCAAATTTAAATGAACTTAAATTTCTTAATAAGAAGAAAATTTTATAAGAAAGTTTATTAGATTTGTAAGTGTTGGCATTAATAAGTGCATATAAATATGGAAATGATGAGATGCATTGTTAGAATTGTATATAAACTGGCAACTTAAAACTGAAATTCTTCATTGTACTCTGTCATTTTCACATGGATATAATATTTATGATAGCAAGATAACATTGTTTTTTAATCAGATTTCAATTTCCATTCTACTGAAAAGATTTGTTTCTTTTCCTCCTGCTAAGCTCTGTTTTCATTAATCTTTATTCATAGCAATAAAGAATTTCAAAACAAAACAAAAAATAATAATTAACTGGAGTATTCAAAATAACAATTTATGAAGGTATCCTATATGAGATGTTTGAATTTAAAACCAGTTCAAACAAATTTTATAATTTTCTTTTAATTGAGACAAAAATATTTTACTCTCAGGCATTTTGATTTTGGTAAATTTTGAAAGAAACTCAAGTTTATGATTATTCCAATGTAGACTAATATTTCAGTTTACTTATGAATTAAATATTTTTTTGGGATTGAGATGTTGTTGATTAAAATATTTTTGATTCATTGATAAATTGATTTATTAATTTATTGAATTAATTATTAATTTATTAAAAGAAATCCAACAGTATCCATCTTATTTTATAGTTTAAATTGCATTTCTTTAGAACAATAAATAACTAATTAAAATTGTTTTGACAACACTGTTTTTTTATTAAAAAAAATATCACAAAGTTTAATTTTTTTTAGCAAAAATAATTATTCTTTTAGTAATTTCTTTTTATAATTTCTTTTCCAAATTAGGTTAAAAAATTATAGAAAAGTGGAAAGTTTTTTTTTTATATCAAAATCATACCAGAGGATTAAAAAACTAAAAATGTAAATTAAAACTTATAAGAAAATGATAAAAAGTTAATTTTTAATAGAGCGTTTTGATATCAACCACCTATGTTAAAAATCATTATTTTTTAAAAAAATTAACTATTAAAAAAAAGCTGAGGTGTATGATTTTTTAACTCGATACATTAAAATTTAACTGGATGAATATAATTTACAAAAAGGCAATACTGTAATGTTGGTATTAAAAACAATTATTCCTCTTACCACAATTAGGACTGTTTTGCTGTTCTTGTTGGTACTTGGCAAGAATACGAAATACTCCTTGGCTGTTAGGTGTCAAACTACTGTACACATGAAGTAGAGAGCTAAGAAGGAGATGTGACGACTGATCTTTGAATATGGAATCTTCATAAGATGTTTCAATAACATAGGGTTCAAAAGTAGATACATCAAACCAAATCCACTTGAATTGACTGAGCATAATTTGGTTCCATACTTTATAGAAGAGAGTAGGAAAAAAACAACAAAATTACATTTTAAACCGCAATATGTTTAAAATCTAAATACAAGTATAGATCAGCATATAGTAATGACTTTATTATAAAAACCTCAGAAAGATTAAAATAATTAAATATTGTAAATATTTTAAGATTTTGATTTTGAGTGCTAAATAAATATCAGTTCTATAATTAATTGTATAAACGGTTTTCAGGATATGTTTATTATCAATAATATTAAGAAATTTAGTTTTCTTCAGCATTACCAAGAGAGGCAAAATGCATTCCCCTGCTCTATGGAAAGGTGGGGAAGAATTCACATAATAAAAAAGGGAATTGGTCTTAATTTGAATGAAAAAATATTCAAAAGCATCAAGATGAGCTGATGTGACAGGGGAGGAAAAATTTTTGACAATATTGAAATCAAATTTATGCCCACGACTCCATTAGTGCGCTGCAATAGATAATTTAGCACATTCAGTGCTTTTCTGTTTTAAATCCCTTTTTCCTTCTTATTCACATCTGAGCACTCAAAACATGTCAACTTTAATTACCCTTTTCATAATTTTGAAGCAAATGAAGTTTTTAAATCCTCAATTATAGTAGAAAATAGTTTAAAACCACATTATTAATACATGGTAGGCATATAAATAAAATGCATATTTTTACAAAAAAATGAAGCTTTTAATTTCAAAAACCTTGCCCATTGCAATTTTTTTTTACATTTTTGAAATTTCAGTAAAATGTTACTTAAAAAACAGCTATTTAGATTCATTTAATAAAAAGTTAAAATTTTGCCAATTTATGTAATAAGAAATTTCTCTTTCAAGATCTTTAAATTGTGAAGGCTAATGTTTATTCAAGAATAGCTTTTGTTTTCAAAATGAGAAAAGTGAGTTGCAAGTATTAAATTAATATTAGTAGCCTTTGAACGCGCGCATTTGTTATATAATTTAAACAGGTATCTACTTTTTAGAGGTTTCTGATTAAGTTTCAAAAAAATCTAATTTTAGCATAAAATTTTGAATTTTTAGCATAATTTGCTTTCAAGCTTGTTCTTGAATTAAAAATAACACTTTATTCAATTTTCATTTAGTTGATCTTTCAACAATTTAAAAATTTTTACCCTCAAATGGTGCTTTGAATTGTCAAAGTTAAATTGTATTTTTTATTAATGTACAATAGAGAATAGAATACATGGCAGAAGGCAAAATCCTAAAAAAGAATAGAGGTTGTAAGGCTAGGTAATTAAAATACTCACTCAAAGGAGAATTAATGTGATCTACACTGCACAGGAAATGAATATTTGAAACAGCTGCGAGGGAGGAAAGAGTTGTTTGGATTTTTACATTCCGAAGTCTCATACCATCAATATTGTGGAATATTAAATAGAGATTTTCATCCCCTAAAATAAATTTAAAAGATATATTTTATGATAATAATACAATTTTAAATAATGAGCTAAATGAAATATTATACTCAGCAAAGTTTTGAATAACAAAGAGAGCGCAGTCACACATTCAAAATAGAGACTATATATTGAAGTACAATAACTAGTCATGTTTTATTTGCTTGGAAAAATCACATAAAATGAGTTTAGACAGTTAAAATATGACAAATTTTAATGAATTAGTCATAAATAAATTTTAAATTAAAAGGGAAATTTTAAAATGATCCATTAGGCATAATTGTAACTTATGAAAAGTTTTACCATACGTATAGCATATTGCAAAAGATCAAACTTGGTAACTTTTATCATTGTATAGAATATCAACAATCATATAGAAGCTTTGTTGTCTGAAATATCTATTAAATATCATGAATTTCACTTACACTTGCAAACATTTACAATCAATATGCACTGATGGTGAAAGTCAAATAACTTTTTTTCTATGCAGTAAAGCACCGTTTATATGATTTTCAAGGGACAAATGTAAATTGATGTATAAATTAAAAAATGTATGATTGAAAACTAAGCAAATTAGAATAAATTCATCATAAAAATAATAATTTTGATAACGTAATAGCATTTTAAATTTGGCATGTAATATTGTTGGTATAGAAAACAATTGAGGCGGTCCTTTTCAGCAAACAGTCTAGTGATCTTGAAATGACTGCCTTTTATTCTTATCTCTTACTAATGATTTTTCAATCAGCTAATAATTAAAAAGAAAATACCTTTTTGAAGCCTCACTTCGAGTTTTTCAGATTCAGAATATTCATGCACTTACATGAAGAAAAAAATGTATAACTGATAATTTATGTTTTTTTATTTGTTAAATGAACTATTTCAATACTAACTAGACAAAGAGTAAACTGGGACTGAAATGAAATGATGTTTAAAGGAAAAAGTACAAGTAGTGCTTTACTGCATTTTTTACTTATGCTAACAAGTGTTAACACTTAGTATGAATTGTGAAATGCATTAATGGTGATAGCATTAATGGTGGATAGCATTAATGGTGAAAGTTACATGAGCATCATAATTTTTTCACTCACATCAGAAAATGTCAACATTCAGTATGTTAAAAAGATTAAAAAAAATAATATGTTTTTAAATTTTTTTAAGCAGCATTTTTTAATAATAATGCACGCTGAACACTGATATGTGTAATTATGATTAAGTAAGAAAAATAATGTTTAAGAAAGATATATGTTACACAATGTGATTGCTGACATTGACCAGATTATAGACTAATATGATAACATACACATCGTATAATGAAAGCAAGCCGCAAATTAATCAGAAAATATAGTCATAAAACATTTTTAAAACAAAATAAATTATTTTAACTTTTAAAACTAACCTTTAGAGAAGCGCTTTTTTAAATACTGCACTTGTTCATTGACATTAGAAAATTTTCCCTGATATTCTAAGGCTTCTTCAGTTATTGTATTTAAAATCTGTAATGGAAATTAAACTATAAATTACATGTATATAACTTAACTAAAATAATTAAAAAAGAATTTTTAGCAGTATACCTATTCTATGTCAGATGAGAAAGAAGGAGAAAAAAGGAAGAAAGTAATGAAGAGCATAATCAGATGTTTAACTTAGTATAAAAGACTGAAAGAAAAAAAATTTTATATTACATTTTAAAAATAGGTAAAATGTTTTAATGATTTAAACAATATACAATTTTTATAAAAGTAAGTGAATTTTCTAAATACAAATAGAGTCTTATTTATAAAATTAGCATTAGATTATTTATTTCAAATACATATTTTAATGTTCTAACTTTTGTGGCTTAAAAGTGAAGGAAAATTAATTTTTAATGATTCTATAAAAAAAAACATAGCAACAGCTTGATTTATGTTTAAAAAATTGACATTATGTTAAAAAATTAGTTAAATAATTAAATGGTATAATAAAATAATTATATAAATTATAAAAACCGTTTGTTGATGACTAAGCCTTTGACTAATAGTTTTATTTTTACATGCAGCTGCAGATTTATAATAATTAAAATATTTTAAGCATAAAGTTATGAATTTGAATGATATGTTTGAAACTGTATTGTTAAGTTGGACATCATTTGTAAAGCTTTAAATGGTTTTAAAACAACAACTGTAAAATGAAAGCAGAGTTGAAAGTCACTTTTCAGTGTAATAAATGACAAAAAGATATAGAAAATGACAATATAAAACTTAATTAACTTTTTAAATATACTTTAATTATTTTTTTAATATACTTTAATTATTTTTTAAATATACTTTAATTATTTTTCAAATATATGATAATTAATTTTTTTTCACTTATGCTAACATTAAATAAAAATATTGAAAAATAAACTATACAATAAAATACTTATACTTTAGATCTCTTTTAGACAATAATAAAACATAAAACTTATTCTCGATTTTCAATGGTATTTTGGTAACTTCCCAAAAGTTTAAAAAAAATATACTTTCTTTTTGTGGGAGCGAAACAGAGAAATTTAGGAGAAATACCCTTTTAAAACATAAACTAGAATATCAAAAACTTATTTTTAATGATTTTGTTATTTTCTGAAGGTTTGTTATGTCCTTTTACCCAATTTGATAAGACAAATGATTCTTAACATAAAAGGATATACCCAGAATTAAATTTTAGTTTAAGTATTTGAAAACCAAGTATCTGCTAACAATTTTGAACAGTTCATAATTTAGTTCATAGACATTTAACATATTGTATACAGTTTCTCAATTAAAATTCCAACAAAGTTAGATAGAGCTTCTTTGATAGCAAGCAATGTTAGGATTTAAATAATTCTACTAAAGATTTTAACAGAACTCTACTTATAAATAAAGTCAATTATAATCATCATAAGAAATATAGGTTTTTAAGTCATTTTGGAGTCTAGGATAAGTAAAGAATTACATCATTTATCTTAAAACAATGCAAAAAGGGTTTGAGAAAGGGAATATAATTATTATTCGTATCTATTTAAAAAAAATTGATTTAATATCATTACTTGTCATTGAGATTTTATGTTGTACATAAATATTTTAATTAACAGTTTTTAATTTGGATAGCATTTTCAGACATTCTTTGAAACTAATTGATAAAAATATTTTACCTGCTTGATGTTTATGGTAGGGAAAAAACCTTGGATAACAACATATATGGAATCATCTAAACAATCTTTGCAAAATTCATTCAATACTTTTTGTTTTGACCCAATTCCATAGAGCAATATGTTAAAACCTTTTCTACAAAAAATAAACAAAATTACATTATTTTTTCACGCACAAAATTTAATAAGGAATAAAAGAAGAAACAAAGACTTTAAATCATATGCAACTTATCATTGCAGAGAAAATTAAGATATTTTTAAAAACTTTTTAATTAAAAATACACCTTTTCCTTTTTTTTAAACAAGAGTGATGAAAATTGCAAAGAGCATTACATATTGAAATACAAACCAAAGTCCATATAAAACAATCAAAACAGTTATAGTTATTGTAAATTTAAAATTTAAGATAAACCACATATACTATGTCTAAAAAGTAAAAAAAAAAAAAGCTTTCCCATCAATTTATTTAAATATTTGACTTAATGGTTTAATTGTTATAATTTTTAAAAGTATTAAACTGTGTTTTACATTTAATTGAGCTAAGTATAAATAAATAAATGAATATTTTCCCACTTTCTTATTTAAACTAATTAAATATGAATTTTTATCAAAAATTAAAATGTTTGCAAATTAGTTTTAGTTTAAAATCTGTGGCAAAAAAAAAAAGCACAATACACCAACTTGTATGAATAACAAATTTATTTTTTGACTATCTGAAGATTAGTTTTGGCTTCTTTTGAACTTTGATTGATAGGTCTCCTGGAACATTATTCTACATTCAGGGAAAAAGTAATGCATAGGTACAGAAAACCATGTGCAAATTGGCACACATTTATAATGCTTAAAAAGGAGGGCTATTTTAAAGAAAACATTACACTCCCTAATAGTAGTATGCATAATTTGGAATATATTGTGCAAACTTATACACAGTTTTAATGCTCGCAGAGTCATTAAAAAAAAAAAATTTAAATAATGTGACATTTTTTAAAAAAGTTTACAACTTTTCCTTCTTGTGTATTATCTACAAGTCCTTCCTTCAAATTTTAGCCAACCTAAGCCTTTATTTTCAGCCTTTATTTCAACCTTTATTTTCAGCAGTTTTTTAACCCATTGACCCATTTAACCCATCTGCACATAAAAAGTCGCATTTTAACCTGCAGTCTTCTTCAAATAGCAAAATCGGTTTTTCCATGTTAATACATAGAGGAATAGTGTATAGGGGGAAACATTCTCCCAATTTTGCCCATTTTCTAAACTGCCACTGGGTTAAAATGTGATACATAAAAAGTTATAGTTTTTACATTTGTTTATAAATATCAATAGAACATTAATTGCTGAGGAAATGGTTAAACAAAATATTAGAAATAAATGAGAAGTTAAATGAGAGCATAAAAAAAGAGAAATATATACATATTACTATAAGTTTAAGCATATGTTAATGTGAAGAGGATGAGATACTTATGTGGGTTTTGAAAAGTTTTTTTTAGTGGAAAATTTGCTAAATTTATGTTTTTGAATGTTGTTTTAAGCAAGGAATACTGCATAAATCATTAAATTTTTAAGTTTTAAGAGTGTTATCCTAGTAAGGTAATATTAAAAAAAATCTAATTCTTTTGAAAATTAACTATGATTATTCCATGTACCATTAGTTGCAAAAACACTGCCATTGAAAACTTTGTACAACACAAATGTTAGAGGCAATAGAAATATAATTATACAAAAAAACAATCTTTTTTTACACTTCAGTAAAAAAATTGAGTAATTATTTATCACATTAAAAATTTATTCATAATATATATGTAAATAGTGGAAGGTCACATATCCGAAATCATCGGGACTTTGGCAATTCCGGAACATGAATTTTTTGAGACAATAGGTCTTTAAGATAAACAAACATCAGAACAGGCACTATTTAATAAAAATACAACAAATAGAAGATAATTAATGTCAATTTTATAAAACAACATTTTCTTATAGGTAAAAAAAATAAACAAAAGCAAGCAAATGATAATTTGAATTTTCTCTTCCATGAATACAGACATGCTATTTCCCATTTGTTGTGAAAAATTGGTTGGGCATGTCTCATATTCTAAAAGTAAATTAATATAATTTAATAAAAATAATTATAATATAAAACAAGGAACAGAATTATTTAAATTTTGTTAGTTAAAATATTTATAATTTGAAGGGGCTGGAGTTCTTATCAAACACTATTTATATTCAGTTCATTTAATATTTAAAGTTTATTATTCTGAACCAAATTTGTTCCCTTTCTTTTAAACAACTTTTAGTGTGAATACTGAGGCAGAATAAATATTTAAATAAAGCAAAAGCAGCAAGAAAAATTTCTTTTTTTTAAATATCTTTTTTAACAGATTGCAGAAACGTAGAACAAAAGAAAGAGATTTGTTTAGTTTTTTTGGAAAAAAAAATGTCCGGAAAATAGACATTTTTTGTAAACTGATGTCTGGATATAGGACTTTGTACTGTATATATATGTACATTTATCAGGGTGACCACTCAAATCAGATTTCAAATTTCCCTGATTTTTCCAGGTTTTCCAGATAAAAATCTGAAAATTTCCAGGTTTTAGTTTCTTTATTCTAATAAAGTGTAGACTAGAAAAGTGTCGATATTATAAAATATTTTATTCAAAATGTTATTTTTTTAACATATCTTGAAAAAAATAATTTATTTTGACAATTTGGCAAGATTTTTTTTTTATTTTTTAATGTTTTGTTACAAAATTTTGAATCAAAAATCACATATTGACCAACAAAAGAGTAAAATTAAATATTAGTACATAGTTGGTTCTTAAAAAAAACCTTTTTTTAAAATTAAAATATGTCACAAAAGGTTAAAATGAAATAGAAAAAATTAGCATTAATGCAACAATTGTAACAATTTGTCAATAAACATTGCTGTTAGCGATTGTAAAAAAAAGTGATTGGTTGGTTTGCTGAGAAAAAATAATTCACAGATTTCTTTTAATGGGAATACAAAAGCTTTCAGAAAAAGAGTGCAATATAAAACCTATTATTATTATTAAATTATAACCGACTAATTTTTGGAGAATTTTATAAAGTTAAAAGTACAAAAACATTTTGTCAAAATGGAAAAAAATTACCACGAAATCATTGGAAGAAACTTAAGCCATAAATAGATTCAGTCCAAGGACAGAATTTAAAAACAGAAGCTAATATCCCAATCCCTTCTTCCACCTCCACCACAATCTTTCCTAAATTGCACAGTCCATAGCAGTCAAAGGTTTCCACAATCATTTAGCAACATTGGGCAACATTCTTACATTAGCAACATTCTTACTTTTATGTGGCATTCCAGTTTAACAGAGCTGTAATGGAGCAAATTTTGATGCAAGCAAAGTATTGCTAAGTTGATGATATTTCAACTGCTTGGAGATACATTTCTGTCTAAAAAAAGTGGGTATAATGGATGAAATAGTCTAAATTAAGAAAATTAGTAAATAATTTAAATTAGTGAAATTAAAAAAAATTTCAGCTTTTCTTTAAAATTCCCTGATTTTTCCAGGGATGTCTGAAAACTACAGTTTTCAGACATCGTAGTGACTGGGATTAAGAGGCCCCTATATATATATATATATANTGCAAAAAACTCAAAATTTAAATGATAAAAAAATCATGCTCTTAAATTTTGACTTTCTAGGTTTACTTCATTCCAATTTCTCTATTTAATTGCTATGTACCAATATACTGATTTGTTACAACTTTTTGAATAGCATGTAAAAATATAAATTTTTATACAATACAATATTAGAAAAAATAATTATGCATTGATGTAAAAAAAGAAATGCTGATAATTATTCAGTTTTTAATTGGTGAATCCCCTTTTTAAATTTCATAAATGATGTAAAACTTTTACAGCATTAAGCAAAAAGATACAAAATAAGAGTACATAATAAGCTCATACACATTAAATGAAATAGTTTGTCTTTCTTTTAAATATTTCATTCTCAATATTGCTTGTTAATTATTAAATGCTTCAATAATGAGTAACAATATTAATTTTTATACAAATACTAAAAAGTTTTAAAGAAAATAATACATGTTTTTAATTAAACATTACAGTTTTTAATTAAGCATTAAAAACTGTACTGTTGTAGAAGAAGAAATTGCAAAAGTAATGGACCTGTTCCATGGCACAGAGCTTTTGGAGCATCTTCAAATTTCTCCAGCTTTTGAGAAGTTTATTGTTTTAAATTAACAGTTGCTATTCTTCTAAATGTGGATTGACGTTATTGTTCTTTCTTTAATAATAATTCTTGTATCAATATTTTAAATATTTCGTTCAGAAAATTAAACAATAAAAAAGTTTAAAAAAAATAAATAAGAACAAAATACAATTCATAATTTTTGCCAATTAAGATAACATTCCCATTGAATGTGGTTTGATCGATCGTTCAACTTTAAAGGCACCAATCAAATTCTCAATTTCTAAATGTACTTTTAAATGAATTTTCATTTTGATGACAAAATATTGTTGGTGCAGTGTCGGGAAACATTTTGTATTAATATGAAAAGCTTGTTTTGAATAATAAGCAAAATCACTTACAAAAGGACAAGGAAAGAATATTTTCACTCTTAATATGAAAATTGATAAATCATGTCAGTTTGATTCTGAACGGCATCGCCAGAACAGTTTGGAATGGGCTGCAAAAGCTCCGTGCCAGGAAACCAACCCAGTCTCAGTTCTAAAATATTATGGTTTAATTTTAATTTTTATTGATAATTTTTTTCTAACATTTCCCAAATATAACACAATCTAAAAGCATTTCAGCTACTTAATATTTCAAACAGTTTTATAGAAAAAATAATTAAAATACAAAAGTGATGATAAATAAAAAAAATTACATTGCAAAGTTTCTCTTTTCTACGCTTACTCAACTCTCCATTTTCCTTATTGATTACATCATTGTTTGACAGGTTTTCATCATCTGTTGTTTCACCATTAGAAGCAACATCCTCATAATCAGATAATTCATCACTGTCTTCAGGATCAGAATCCACTTGTGCAATTTTAAGGTTTGCAAGCTCTGCAATTGCAATTAATAACATTTTACATTGTTATATAAAATTTTTTAAACAAATGTATTTACATGTATTTGCTTTTTTTGTGAAATAAATAATATTTACAAAAAATCAATATCCTTTTATATACTTCTGAAAAATTTTGAATTTATCTGATTCCTTCTCAAAACATTATCAGCAATAGATTTCAAATTTAAAAAAATCAATTATTCTTTCAACATCTACTCTAAATATATGAATATTGAAAATATGTTGCTATTTGTTATTTAAACTTATGAATTATCTCTGTAATATTAACTTATAAAAATATCGTTAGAAAACAATGATCGACAAATATTTAAAGATAAAAACTATTTTTAAAAATAAAAACTAAAGTCATTCTCAGTGCACCCAATTTTTATCTTTAGGAAACAAATAATTTATAATACTTAAAATGCTTGAACATCAAATTAAACTAAGCCACATGTTACATAAATTGTAGTGAGTTTTAAAACTATTATAGTGTAAAATAAATATCCTTTTGCATTTTCTGTTATGTTAGACTATGCAAATAAATTATGGAAAAAACATATAATATCAAATTAAGTTAACAATTGTCTACCCCTTAGATTAAGTAAATGATATGTCACCATGTCATGCATCTTATTTTACAACCTATTTTATTTTATTTTAACAATTTTGCAAAATAAATATAAACTTAGAAATCAATACATAAAATAGCACTACAAATCCAGAAAAGAAATATGTATATATATATTGATTAAGTTAAAAGTTTAGCATTTAAATATATCAACAATCAACCATTAAAAATTTTTGTCACTTACATTTAATAATAAAATCTGCTTAAGGATAAGGCAAAGCTTGCTTAAAGGAAAAATGCAAACAACAAAATTTTATTTTACAAATCTTTAGAGAAAAAAATGACATGACAAATAAAAAAAATAACAAACAGGAAATAACAAATATAAACACAAAAAAACTTAAGATTTTGTAAATGTTTTACAGATAACTATTTGTCTATAACATAGCGCAAACATAGTATTTTTCATCTACATGTAAGAATGAATAGTAATTCTCCATGCAAGCAAGTTTGTGCTAAATTGTCAGTCATTTGACTTTGATTCTACACACCACTAAAGATTATTTTTTACGATTAAAAGTCACATTTTAGTTGTTTTAGAACAATGGACTACTAGTACTTTCAAATGCTGAAGAACTGAGTTTCTAAGCCAGATAAATTTTCTTTTTTTTTGGACTGATCTGTCTTCAATTGACACAACTAAAATAAGAGTAAAGTAAATGGGTTACTTCATATTACCTTGTTTTAGTTTTAAGCGAGCAGAACTCTTATTTTCAACAGTATTTTCTATTTTAGCAGAGCACTTTCGTTGAGATGAAGGAGTTCCTGTTTTTGGTGTTCCAGCTGCAATTAACAAAAATAAATGTTAATTATTTTTATAATCATATCTTAAATTAAATAGAGGAGCTTAAAAATAAGTAAAATTTAAAAATTCTAAATTTTCTTGATTTAAATTACAATTAGTTTAGTTAATTTAAAATAAACAAACTAAAATAAATAAATAAAATCTTCTGACAACATTATTTTAATGGTTAAGTCTGAGAAATTATTTAAAAAATATACTATAATATTTTAATTTTGGTATAATTTTTGTAGTGTTATTTTTCAGCAAAAATTAAAACAAGAAAAAAGATAAAAAAGAAAAATGCTTTTATCATATTGTTTAAATAACACAATGATATTTTTCAGAATCCCATTCTGATGTTTGACCTGGTTAAGTGAGTTTTTATTTTCTGATGATTTTGTTTCAGTTTCTTTTCCAAATTAGTTATTTGTATTTCATGTTTTTTTCCTGGACTTCTATACAAAACCATCGGGGTACTGAGGGAGTTAATTTAGGCATTTGCTTCTCCCTCAATTAGAAATGGTTTTGTTTTATGGCTACCGGGGCCGGTACCCCCTGAAGACGTCCGCTTCGGTGGTCATATTTTTATTTGTATTCCTTCGTTTCCTTTATTTCAGAATCCCAGTTTAATTTCTTTAATTTCAAAACACAAATATAAAATGACATTAAAAAAAAAGAAGTCTATTTCGGTATACAACCTACGAATATAAAAAGAGAAACTTATTGAAAAGATATTAGCTTTTTTAAATAGATGATATAAGGCAAGTGTTTTAACAAAATAAACATATGAATAAGAGTTTATTTTTAGAAGAAAATGATTTCATACAACCTTTAGTTTTTTGACGAACTGAACTTTCATTTCTCCTAGGTGTTACTACTTTTGTAGGAGATTTCTTGGAAGACCGAGGAGAGTTTTCAACAGATGCTATTTCTGAAATAATGAAGAATAAACTTAAAAAAAGTATAGACAGAATAACACATTTAAGAAAAAGATAAAATCAGACTTTTTTCAAAAGTATTGGTTGAAGAAAAATAATTGCTAAATTATCTTCTCAAAATTAAGAACTTAAGAAGAACATGGTACCATCTTTCCCATTTTTTAAATTTAATCTTGCAAAGAAAGAAAAAAATTTAAAAGGCATTTAAATTTTTTTTATTTATTTAAAAACAGTATTTTAAAAAGGCTATTCTTAGTGTCTTGGCAAAAGTAGTTGGCATGAAAAGGTAACAGAGTGGACAATATCTCCATTATTTTTATCTGAATACCTGATATGCTAATTCTTCAAATCTAATGGGGGAAAAAAAAAGAGGAGAAAAACCTGTCTTTATTTATGAAAAGA
Source organism: Parasteatoda tepidariorum (assembly GCF_043381705.1). Taxonomy (NCBI): domain Eukaryota; kingdom Metazoa; phylum Arthropoda; class Arachnida; order Araneae; family Theridiidae; genus Parasteatoda; species Parasteatoda tepidariorum. The sequence goes on from NC_092208.1 coordinate 60,640,730, forward strand.
AATATCAACTCATCATCTGCTTACTTTGCATTTTTTTAAAAAATTTATTTTATTTTATCAATGATATTTACTTTATTATATTAAACATTTAATTAAAGGTCATTTAATAAATAGTTTCTAAATATTGTTAATTTACCATTTTTTTATTGAATAAAGCACATTTTTAACCTATTATTTGAACAAATTTATTTTCTGGGCTTGCTGAAGTCCTGACGATTCCGCACATGAGACTTTCTACTGTATCAGATTGACAAAAATATAAAAACAAATATGAAACGATTTCCACTGACAATTATCAAACAATATTGAGAATAATTAAACCATAAAGATAATAATTAAGTAACTTAAGGTAGTACAAAAACCATTAAGCAATAAAATGTACTTAAATATACAGAAATAATTTCAATAATTCAATTAAGCAGCTGCAATAAACAAGGCTGCTAATTTTGTGTAAATAGTTTAAATGCAATTAAGTCAAAGACATTTCTCAGAACTATCGATGGTTAGAGTCTAGAATTAGGCGCTCCATTGATCTCAGAGCTTTTACTGTCAATAAAATCTTCCATCTAAGTTGACTTCTTATTGTTAGTAAATGTCACTGTCATGCCTCCATGTTGTGATGGCGCGGCGATCAAATGTAGATGTAGTGAATAAAGATATGTGTGAGAGTTCCCACGAAGTGGCTGTGAAGAAAATATGTTCTTTTTGTAGGACTCTTGGACTCTGAGAAATTATTGTTTGGACAGTGCGATATCACAGTCACTTTTAAGTTATTTTCTTTGTTTTCTGCATGAACATAAAAATTCATAAAAATAAGAGAGGAACCGGATTGTAAATTCGTATTCTACAGATAATTAAATACTTTTTACCTAATTATGTAAATGTTATATTATTACTTTACAAATACACCTTTAATTAGGATGTTATTAAGTAAAAATTAGTAACTTGAGCAATGATACATAATAATTATAATATTTTAAAGAAGTAAATAAACCAAAAATTGACATACCTTTAAAAGTCTTGTGCTTGTTAGGAGTAACTTGGAACAGGTTTTTGCCCTCAATATCATTTTTTTCATCAAATAAACCTTAAAATATGAAATAAAAAATGCTTATTTAGGTTAAATATGACACAATACTATCATATGTCATATTTACAGTTAGTAAATATCAGACCCATATAATATGTGTGAACTTGCGAACGCAATTTGCAGAAAATTTGTCTCTATTGCAAAAATTCCAACTGTTTTATTATTACTAAAGAGTAAAAAAAAAATAATCCACTTCCTCCAAGAAAGTCGAGAAAAAGAAAATCATATTTACTCTTTTTCCAACAATGTAAATGCAATTTAAAATCACATTCACATGATTTCAAATCACACATTGTGATTAATGCGATTTAAGATTTATGTAAAATTGCACATAGTATTGCACATCATGTTTCGTATTTTCACTATTCAAAATTGCACATAGT
>NC_092208.1:60642702-60708355 GCF_043381705.1 Parasteatoda tepidariorum
GTTGTTTGGATTTTTACATTCCGAAGTCTTATACCATCTATATTGTGGAATATTAAATAGAGATTTTCATCCCCTAAAATAAATTTAAAAGGTATATTTTATGACAATAATACAATTTTAAATAATGAGCTAAATGAAATATTATACTCAACAAAGTTTTGAATGACAAAGAGAGTGCAGTCACACATTCAAAATAGAGACTATATATTGAAGCACAATAACCAGTTTTGTTTTATTTGTATGGAAAAATCACATAAAATGAGTTTAGACAATTAAAATATGACAAACTTTAATGAATTAGCTATAAATAAATTTTAAATCAAAAGCTCTTATGTAAAAGAACATTTTTAATTAAAAGGAAAATTTTAAAATGATACATAATGCATAATTTTAACTTTTGAAAAATTTTACCATACATATACGTATAGCATATTGCGTAGATATATAGTTACAGCAAAAGACGAAACTGGGTAGCTTTCATCATTGTTAGGTGAACATCAACAATCACAGAGAAACTTTGATGTCTGAAATATTTATTAAATATCCTTATTTATCACTTACACTTGGAAATGTTTATAATCAATATGGACTGATGGTGAAAGTCAAATAACTTTTTTTTTAATGCAGTAAAGCACTGTTTATATGTTTTTCAAAGGACATATGTAAATTGATGTAAAGATTAAAAGATGTATGATTGAAAATTAGAATAAAAATAATAATTTTGATAATGTGACAGCATTTTAAATTTGGCAAGTAACATTGTTGGTATAGAAAACAATCGAGGCAGTCCTTTTCTGCAAACAGTCTAGTGATCTTGAAATGACTACCTCATATTCTTATCTCATACCAATGACTTTCAATCAGCTAAAATTAAACACATTTTTGAAGCCTCACTTAGAGTGTTTCAGATTCTGACAGAATATTCAAGTACTTACATGAAGAAGAAAAAAAGTAAAGCCGATAATTCATGTTTTTTGATTTGTTAAAAGAACTATTTCAACACTGGATAGACTAAGAGTAAACTGGGACTGCAACAAAATTACGTAAAAATGAAAAAAGTATATACTGCCTATTTTTTTTAGTTATAATAACATCTGTTGACACTTAGTATGTATTAATGGTGTGTATTGAGAAAATCGTGTTACATGAGCATCATCATTTCTCACTCACATCAGAAAATGTCAGCATTCAGTATGCCCTGATGGTATAAGTCGAATAAAAGTTCTTATTAAATATAATTTACATAAGCAAGAAAAAAAATTATGATAGTATTTTTGTTAAATGCTGATAATAAAGTTTTTGATAAATGTAAGCATTTCTGTTTTAGATCAGCAAATTTAGAGACATTTAGCATGCAAGGATAAAAATAATATGCTTTTAAAATTTTTTTAAGCAGCATTTACTGACAATGCATACTGAACATTGATATGTGTCATTGTGATTAAGTAAGAAAAATAATGTTTAAAAAAGATACAATATGATTGCTGACATTCACCAGATTATAGACTTTCATGATAACATACACATCATATAATAAAAGCAAGACGTAAATTAATCAGAAAGTATAGTCATAAAACATTTTTAAAACAAAATAAATTATTTGAACTTTTAAAACTAACCTTTAGAGAAGCGTGCAGGATAAAAATAATATGCTTTTAAAATTTTTTTAAGCAGCATTTACTGACAATGCATACTGAACATTGATATGTGTCATTGTGATTAAGTAAGAAAAATAATGTTTAAAAAAGATACAATATGATTGCTGACATTCACCAGATTATAGACTTTCATGGTAACATACACATTATATAATAAAAGCAAGACGTAAATTAATCAGAAAGTATAGTCATAAAACATTTTTAAAACAAAATAAATTATTTGAACTTTTAAAACTAACCTTTAGAGAAGCGCTTTTTTAAGTACTGCACTTGTTCATTGACATTAGAAAATTTTCCCTGATATTCTAAGGCTTCTTCAGTTATTGTATTTAAAATCTGTAATGGAAATTAAACTATAAATTACATGTATATAACTTAACTAAAATAATTAAAAAAGAATTTTTAGCAGTATACCTATTCTATGTCAGAAGAAAAAGAAGGAGAAAGAAGGAAGAAAGTAAGGAATAGCGTAATCAGATGTTTAACATAGTATAAAAGACTGAAAGAAAAAAAACTATATATTACATTTTTAAAATAAGTCAAATGTTTCAATAATTTAAGCAATATATAATATTTATAAAAGTAAGTGAATTTTCCATATGAAATAGAGTCATATTTATAAAAGTAGCATTAGATTATTTATTTTAAATACATATTTTTATATTTAAGAGTTCTCCCTTTCATGGCTTAAATGTGAAGAAACATTAATTTTTAATGATTCTATAAAAAAATATAGCTGAAAGCCACTTTTGAGTATAATAAGTGGCAAAAGGTATAGAAAATGACAATATAAAACTTAATTTATTCTTTATATATACTTTAATTATTTTTTAAATATACTAATAAGAAGACAAATTACATAAATTGATAATAATTTCCNGGATTACAAGTCTAACAAAAAGTTTTGGATGACATCAGTTTTATTTGAAGACTATGTAAGAAAATTGGATCAGAAATTCTTCGCTAAAAAAAGAAAAGTGATACTCTTTATGTATAAATGCACAGCGCATAGTGATCTACCTAATTTGAAAGCAGTAAACTTGCAGTTTCTCCCGTCAAACACAACAGCAAAGTTGCAGCCGATAGACCAGGGTATCATAAAGTGCTTAAACAGTCTTATCGTAAATGTCCTGTCAGAAAAATGATCTTAAATATTGTAAGCATTTGGAAGATTTGTAATTGATAAGCATTAATTAAATAATCCGATAATATTTTGGAAGTCCAAACCGAAACTAACGGTAAGTCGAACTTCCGATATGTCGAAGTTTTTTGTCAGTCCCATCAGATTCGAGTTATCGCGACTTCACTGTATATGATCTGTTTTTGTGGGAGTGAAACAGAGAATTTCAGGAGAAATACCCTTTTCAAACAGAAACTAGTATATCAAAAACTTATTTTTAATGATTTTTGCTATTTTATATAATTCTAAAGGTTTGTTATGTCCCTTTACCCAATTTGATAAGATAAATGATTCTTATTACAAAAGAAAATACCCAAAAGCAAATTTTAGTTCAAGTATTTAATAACCAAGTATCTGTTAAAATTTTTGAGTACTACATGAATTTTAGACATTTAACATAGTGCTTACAGTTTCTCAATTAAAATTTCAACAAAGTTAGATAGAGCTTCTTTGATTACAAGCAATGTTAGGATTTAAATAATCCTACTGAAGATTTTAACATATCCCTACTTATAAATAAAGTCAATTATAATCATCATAAGAAACATAGGTTTTTAAGTCATTTTGGAGTCTAGGATAAGTAAAGAATTACATTATTTATCTTAAAACAATACAAAAAGGGTTTGTGAAGTGGAATATAATAATTATTAATATCTATTTAAAAAATTGATTTAGTATCATTACTTGTCATTGAAATTTTATGCTACACATAAATATTTTAATTAACAGGTTTTAATTTGGATAACATTTTCAGACATTCTTTGAACTAATTAATAAAAATATTTTACCTGCTTGATGTTTATGGTAGGGAAAAAACCTTGGATAACAACATATATGGAATCATCTAAACAATCTTTGCAGAATTCATTCAATACTTTTTGTTTTGACCCAATTCCATAGAGCAATATGTTAAAACCTTTCCTACAAAAAATAAACAAAATTACATTATTTTTTCAAGCACAAAATTTCTTTATGTTTTGTTTCAGAAAGAACCCAATATAAAAAATTTTCTAATTAGGAATAAAAGAAGAAACAAACACTTTAAATCATATGAAACATATTATTGCAGAAAAAAATTAGATATTTTCAAAAACTTTTTAATTTAAAATATACTTTTTTTTTTAAAAAAAAAAACAAGAGTGATGAAAATTGCAAAGAGCATTACATATTGAAATACAAATCAGAGTTCAGATAAAACAACTATAGTTATTTGTAAATTTAAGATAAACCACATATACTATGCCCAAAAAGTAAAAAAAAAAAAAAAATAGCCTTTCCATCAATTTATACAGTTAATGGTTTGATTGTTATAGTTTGTAAAAGTATTAAACTATTTTTTACATTTAATAGAACTAAGTATAAATAAATGCATATTTTCCCACTTTTTCATTTAAATTAATCTGATTAAATATGAATTTTTTATCAAAAATTAAAATGTTTGCAAACTAGTTTTAGTTTAAAATCTGTGGCAAACAAAAAGCACAATACAACAACTTATATGAATAACAAATTGATTCTTTAACTATCTGAAGATTAGTTTTGGCTTCTTTTGAACTTTGATTGATAGGTCTCCTGGAACATTATTATACATTCAGGGAAAAAGTAATGCACAGGTACTGAAAAACATGCACAAATTGGCACATATTTGTAATGCTTAAAAAGGAGGGCTATTTTCAAGAAAACATTACACTCCCTAATAGTAGTATGAATAACTTGGCATATATTGTGCAAACTTATACACAGTTTTGATGCTTGCAGGGCCATTAAAATTTTTTTTAAAAAAATAATTTGACATTTTTGTAAAGATTTAAAATTTTTCTTCTTGTGTATCATCTACAAGTCCTTCCTTCAAATTTTCGTCAACTAATTATATTTTTAACAGTTTTTTAACCCACTGACAGTTCTGCACTTAAAAAGTCATATTTTAACCTGCAGTCTTCTCCGCATAGCAAAATTAGTTTTTCCATGTTAATAGATAGGGGAATAGTGTATAGGGAGAAACATTCTTCCAATTTTGCCCATTTTCCAAACTGCCAGTGGATAAAAATTTGATACATTATTGTTTTTACATTTGTTTATAAATATCAATAGAACATTAATTGCTAAGGAAATGGTTAAACAAAATATCAAAAATAAATGAGAAGTTAAATGACAGCATAAAAGAAAATAAAGAAAAAATACATTATTATAAGTTTAAGTTAATAAGAATTATAATAATAATATAAGAAATACAGTATAAGTTAATGAGTATCATAAGTTAATGTGAAGATGAGATACTTATGTGGGTTCTGCAAAGCTTTTTTTAGCAGAAAATTTGTTAAATTTATGTTTTTGAATGTCGTTTTAAGCAAATAATGTTGCATAAATCATTAAATTTTTAAGTCTTAAGAGTGTTATCACAGCAAGGTAAGATAAAAAAAAAATCTAATTCTTTTTAAAATCAACTATGATTATCCCATGTACTATTAGTTGAGCAGAAACTGCCACTGGAAACTTTGTACAACACAAATATTAGAGGCAATAGAAATATAACTAACTATGCAAAAAACAAAAAATATCTTTTTTAACAGATTGCAGAAATGTAGAAAAAAAGAGAAAGAGATTTGCTTAGTTTCTTTATAAGAAAAAAAAGTCCAGAAAATAGACATTTTTTGTTAACTGATGTTTGGATATAGGATTTTGTACTGTATATATATGTACATTTATATAAATACATAGGGATCCATAAAAATATATAATTGGTAGAAGACAGGACAAATTTATAGGCCAAACATATTATGGAATACATGTAAGTAGTATAATGCATAATAAGTAGTGTAAGTAGTAGTATAATAAGCAGTGCAACGGCTTTTTGTTTTTATATAAAATTATACTAAAATATTGGGTAGTTACTACAGTTTTTAGATATCATAGTGACTGGGATTTATAGGCCCCTATATATATATTACCTAACACGACATATATGCAATTCAAGTATAAAAAAAATCAACCTACTTTAACAGAAGCAACCACTTTCTAAATTGAGATTTATAATGCTTGAGTAGAAGCTCCTTATGTTTTATGTGGTTCTCTGAGGCCCTACTTAGAATTTCTTGCAATTCCTCAATATTAGTTGTTTTTACCTTTAAATTAGATAATGTTCTATTTGAGGTCACAGACTTCTTTTGTCTTTGAGCAGAAAAATAAGTTTCAGGGAAACTGAGCTAAAAAATAAGAACTAAGTCAGTTAACACTTGAATGGAAAAATAATTTTATAATTTCAGTAAAAAATGTTGAGCATTATTTTTCAGCTTACTTAGGTTGATGGCATAATAAAAATGACTGAAATTATTTGCATTGTAACTATAATTACCAAACTATAAAAATGGAACGGCGCTTAACTATATAAAGGGAAAAGTTTTAGGATAAAGAAGTTCAGTTCTTAATTGGTGAATCCCCTTTTTAAGTTTCATAAATGATGTAAAACTTTTACAGCATTAAACAAAGAGATATAAAATAAGAGTACATAATAAACTTATATACATTAAATAAAATAGTTTGTCTTTCTTTTAAATATTTAATTCTCAATATTGCTCGCTAATTATTAAATGCTTCAATAATGAGTATAAATTATAAATTTTATACAAATACTAAAAAGTTGTAAAGAAAATAATATAGCAAATAATATAATTATGTACTGTTGTAGAAAAAGAAATTGCAAAAGTAAGGGACCTGTTCCATGGTACAGAGCTTTAGGAGCCGCTTCAAATTTCTCTATCTTTGGAGAAGTTTATCGTTTTAAGTTAACGGTTGTTAATCTTTTAACTGTGAATTGACATCATTATTCTTTCTTTAATAATAATTCTTGTATCAATATTTTAAATATTTTTTTCAGTAAATTAAACAAAAAAAAAAGTTAAAAAAAAATAATAATTACAAAATACAATTCATGATTTTTGTAAATTAAGAGAACATTCGAATGTGGTTTGATCGATTGTTCAACTTTAAAGGCACCAAACAAATTCTCTATTTCTAAATGTATATTTTAAATGAATTTTTATTTTGATGACAAAATATTGTGGGGAAACATTTTGTATCAAAATGAAAAGCTTGTTTTCAAAACATTTGAATACTAAGCAAAATTGTTTATTTATAACAAAAAGACAAGGAAAGAATATTTTCACTCTTAAAATGAAAATTGATTAAACATGTTAGTTTGTTTTTGAACGGCATCACCAGAACAGTTTAGAACGGGCTCCAAAAGCTCCATGCCAGGGAACCAACCCAATCTCAGTTCTAAAATATTATGGTTTCATTTTCATTGTAATTGATAATTTTTTTTCTAACATTTCCCAAAAATAACACAATCTAAAAGCATTTCAGCTACTTAATATTTCAAACAGTTTTATAGAAAAAATAATTAAAATACAAAAGTGATGATAAATAAAAAAAATTACATTGCAAAGTTTCTCTTTTCTACGCTTACTCAACTCTCCATTTTCCTTATTGATTACATCATTGTTTGACAGGTTTTCATCATCTGTTGTTTCACCATTAGAAGCAACATCCTCATAATCAGATAATTCATCACTGTCTTCAGGATCAGAATCCACTTGTGCAATTTTAAGGTTTGCAAGCTCTGCAATTGCAATTAATAACATTTTACATTGTTATATAACATTTTTTAAACAAATGCTTTACATGTATTTGCTTTTTTTGAGAAATAAATAATATTTAAAAAAAAATTAATATACTTTTAAATACATCTGAAAAATTTTGAATTAATCTGATTCCTTCTCTAAATATTATCAGCAATAGATTTCAAATTTAAAAAAATCAATTATTCCTTCAACATCTATTCTAAATATATAAATATGAAAATATGTTGCTATTTGTTATTTAAACTTATGAATTATCTCTGCAATATTAACTTATAAAAATATTGTTAGGAAACAATGATCGACAAATAGTTAAAGATAAAAACTATTTTTAAAAATGAAAACTAAAGTCCTTCTCAGTGCACCAATTTTTATCTTTAGGAAACAAATAATTTATAATATTTAAAATGCTTGAACATCAAATTTAACTAAGCCACAGCTTTTATAAATTCCAGTTTATTGTAGTAAGTTCTAAACTATTATAGAGTAAAATAAATATCCTTTTGTATTTTCTGTTATGTTACATTATGCGAATAAATGATGAAAAAAACATATAATATTTAATTAAGTTAACAATTATCTACCCCTTAGATTAAGTAAATGATATGTCACCGTGTCATAGATCTTATTCTACAACCCATTTTATTTTAATAATTATGCAAAATAAATATAAACTTAGAAATCAATACATAAAATAGCACTACAAATCCAATGTATATACATATATATATATATACACAGGGTTATTCATAATTCCCTCTGTTTACTACAACCTTATGTTCACTACAACTGGCTTCAGTGGTACATGTTACTGCCATCTACCGGCAACTGCTTAAATTAAAACTTGAATACTTTCGGAATAATTTCATATGTTCTTTTTTGCATATTTGTCTTCGTTTTTTTACTATAACGCTTCGAAACCACAGAGGAAATTATGAATAACCCTGTAGATATATTGGTTAAGTTAAAAGTTTAATACTTAAATATGTCAACAATCAACCATTAAAAATCTTTGTCACTTACATTTTCAAATAAAATCTGCTTAAGGATGAAGCAAAGCTTGCTTAAAGAAAAAAATGCAAACAACTAAATTATATTTTACAAATCTTTAGGGAAAAAAATGACACTAATGAGAAATAAAAATAAAAAAAATAATAATAAACAGAAAATAACAAATATAAAAACAAAAAAACTGAAGATTTTGTAAATGTTTCACAGATAACTATTTGTCTAAAACGTTGGTTTTCACAAATTACAAATTCTACCACATGATTATGAGTTTAACAGCTCAAAGATAGTATTTTTCATCCACTTGTAAGAATAAATAGTAATTCTCTTTGCTAGCAAGTTAGTGCTAAATTGTCAGTCATTTGACCTTGATTCTACACACCAGTAAAGATTTTTTTTTTTACTGTTAAAAGTCACATTTTAGTTGATTTAGAACAGTGGACCACTAGTACTTTCAAATGCTTAAGACACAACTAAAATAAGAGTAAAATAAATGGGTTACTTTATATTACCTTGTTTTAGTTTTAAGCGAGCAGAACTCTTATTTTCAGCAGTATTTTCTATTTTCGCAGAGCACTTTCGTTGAGATGAAGGAGTTCCTGTTTTTGGTGTTCCAGCTGCAATTAACAATAATAAATGTTAATTACTTTTATAATCATGTCTCAAATTAGATAGAGGAGCTTAAAAATCAGTAAAATTGAAAAATTCTAAATTTTCTTGATTTAAATTACAATTCAGTTTAGTTCATGTAAAATAAACAAACTTTTAATTTTGGGATAATTTTTGTAATCTTATTTTTTGGCAAAAATTAAAATAGGAAAAAAGATAAAAAATAAAAATGCTTTTATCATATTGTTTAAATAACACAACGATATTTTTCAGAATCCCAGTTTCATTTCTTTAATTTCAAAACACATATAAAAAATGACATTAAAAAAAAACAAGTCAATTTCGGAATACAACTAACGAACATAAAAAGAGAAACTTATTGAAAAGATATTGGATTTTTCAAATAGATGTTATAAGGCAAGTGTTTTAACAAAATAAACATGCGAATAAAAGTTTAATTTTAGAAGGAAATGATTTCATACAACCTTTAGTTTTTTGACGAACTGAACTTTCATTTCTCCTAGGTGTTACTACTTTTGTAGGAGATTTCTTGGAAGACCGAGGAGAGTTTTCAACAGATGCTATTTCTGAAATAATGAAGAATAAACTTAAAAAAAGTATAGACAGAATAACACATTTAAGAAAAAGATAAAATCAGACTTTTTTCAAAAGTATTGGTTGAAGAAAAATAATTGCTAAATTATCTTCTCAAAATTAAGAACTTAAGAAGAACATGGTACCATCTTTCCAATTTTTTTTATTTAATCTTGCAAAGAAAGAAAAAAATTTAAAAGGCATTTAAATTTTTTATTATTATTTAAAAACAGTATTTTAAAAAGGCTATTCTTAGTGTCTTGGCGAAAGTAGTTGGCATGAAAAGGTAACAGAGTGGACAATATCTCCATTATTTTTATCTGAATACCTGATATGCTAATTCTTCAAATCTAATGGGGGAAAAAAAAAGAGGAGAAAAACCTGTCTTTATTTATGAAAAGAAATATCAACTCATCATCTGCTTACTTTGCATTTTTTTAAAAAATTTATTTTATTTTATCAATGATATTTACTTTATTATATTAAACATTTAATTAAAGGTCATTTAATAAATAGTTTCTAAATATTGTTAATTTATTATTTTTTTATTGAATAAAGCACATTTTTAACCTATTATTTTCTGAAAAAATTTATTTTCTGGGCTTGCTGAAGTCCTGACGATTTTGCACATGAGACTTTCTACTGTATCAGATTGACAAAATTATAAAAACAAATATGAAACGATTTCCACTGACAATTATCAAACAATATTGAGAATAATTAAACCATAAAGATAATAATTAAGTAACTTAAGGTAGTACAAAAACCATTAAGCAATAAAATGTACTTAAATATACAGAAATAATTTCAATAATTCAATTAAGCAGCTGCAATAAACAAGGCTGCTAATTTTGTGTAAATAGTTTAAATGCAATTAAGTCAAAGACATTTCTCAGAACTATCGATGGTTAGAGTCTAGAATTAGGCGCTCCATTGATCTCAGAGCTTTTACTGTCAATAAAATCTTCCATCTAAGTTGACTTCTTATTGTTAGTAAATGTCACTGTCATGCCTCCATGTTGTGATGGTGCGGCGATCAAATGTAGATGTAGTGAATAAAGATATGTGTGAGAGTTCCCACGAAGTGGCTGTGAAGAAAAGATGTTCTTTTTGTAGGACTCTTGGACTCTGAGAAATTATTGTTTGGACAGTGCGATATCACAGTCACTTTTAAGTTATTTTCTTTGTTTTCTGCATGAACATAAAAATTCATAAAAATAAGAGAGGAACCGGATTGTAAATTCGTATTCTACAGATAATTAAATACTTTTTACCTAATTATGTAAATGTTATATTATTATTTTACAAATACACCTTTAATTAGGATGTTATTAAGTAAAAATTAGTAACTTGAGCAATGATACATAATAATTATAATATTTTAAAGAAGTAAATAAACCAAAAATTGACATACCTTTAAAAGTCTTGTGCTTGTTAGGAGTAACTTGGAACAGGTTTTTGCCCTCAATATCATTTTTTTCATCAAATAAACCTTAAAATATGTAATAAAAAATGCTTATTTAGGTTAAATATGACACAATACTATCATATGTCATATTTACAGTTAGTAAATATCAGACCCATATAATATGTGTGAACTTGCGAACGCAATTTGGAGAAAATTTGTCTCTATTGCAAAAATTCCAACTGTTTTATTATTACTAAAGAGTAAAAAAAAAATAATCCACTTCCTCCAAGAAAGTCGAGAAAAAGAAAATCATATTTACTCTTTTTCCAACAATGTAAATGCAATTTAAAATCACACATTGTGATTAATGCGATTTAAGATTTATGTAAAATTGCACATAGTATCGCACGTCATGTTTCATATTTTCACTATTCAAAATTGCACATAGTATTTCGTATTTTCACGATTTAAAATTGCACATCATGTTTAATATTTTCACGATTTAATATCAAATATCACCTTTCGTATTCAAGTGATTTAAAAGCCACTATTAAGATTTGTGTTTAAGTGACTTGAAAATTATATATTGGAATTCTTATTCAAGCAATTTTAAAATTAAATATTGAGATTGGCAATCACGCTATTTTAAAATAAAACAATGATATTCATGCTCACATTATTTTAAATCTAACATCGGGATTCATATTGATAAGATTTTACAATTAAACATTGAGATTTGCATTTATGCGATTTTAAAACTAAATATCGAGATTCATATTCGCGTGACTTAAAAATCACACATTGAGATTTATATTTAGACAATTTAAAATTAAAAAAAATAATCTAGTATTGATATTTGTATTAAAACATTGAAAACGTTCTGTGGATAAATGTTTCCTACATACTTTTTTCTTGCTTAAATTTCAAGTATTTTTTCAATTATTTAAAAAGTGTTTTGCACATCAAGTTTACGGATTTCTACTTTCAGCTCTTTTGATTTTTCACCAAACTCAACACCGTATTATGACTCATTATAGAGTTCGATAAAAACTAAACACAAAAAAAAATCCCTGATTTTCTAACAAATTTTCCAAAATGAGGGTTGAAACTAGTTACAAGAGTTAATCAATGCATGCAGCAAGTTTTTCAATAGTAATTTTGCTTTGGAGGAAAGTTTTTCATTTATCTAAGTCTGGTAAATACATTTAGATTGCTATTGAAGTCCTAAAAAAATCACACTAAATACAATAAAAATTAGTTGAAAGAGCAATAATATACCTCCAGAAGGTTGATACTCATCCAAGGATGGCTCAGAAAATAATGGTGTGGCTTTAAGTCGTGAATAAATTAAATCCCTTTTTGCTTTATCTAGAAAATCAAAAATTGTACATTATTAATTGATTATTTTAAAATGTAATTGACAACATTTTATTGCAAACTTTGATAGGTAAAAGAATCAGTTATTTTCCAGCACAACAAACTGAGTTTTCTATGCTATTCATTTGAGGGAAACATATGGAAGGATGCTTTAGAACTAATTTTCCACAATAACTCAGACAGATATACATATCATTAAATAATTGTGAAATAAATAGCCAAGTAATTACTGACATTATAGCAATAAAATTTTGTTTATTTTTCATGAAGTCCAAATTAGCTGATTTTATGCATAAAAAAGATCAGCAATGTATAAAAAAATTGTAAAGAAATAGAATGTTAAAAAATTTCTGCAATTTATTTTAATGTGTAAACACTGAATAACCTAAATCACACTTTCTGCAGACATGAATATTTTTTACACAGCAATCTAACAGTTGAAAAATTTCAGATTCTTTTTCTTTCAGAAAGAGATTTGTGTTTTCCCATTATCAGAATTGTGATAAATCGAATATACAAAATTTAATAAGGATTACCAGTCTCCTATAATTCACACAACTGTAACGGCCACACATGATTTCTAATTCACACATTTCCAAACCATAACTCCATGGCTGAACTTGTTACATGATTTTTGACAGGCAATGTAAGGAACCTCACAAATTTATTCTTCATTGCTTATCAGTATGCAAATTCTTAAAAATCAAACACTAAAAGTTTGGAGGTTAAACCTCCTTGAAAATAATAAAATTTTCACCAAACTTTTGCTTTTTCTGAAAACTCCAATAAAACAATTTTCTAGAAGCGTATGAAGAATTTCACTTTATATCCAAGTTGCACTCAAAACAACAGAATATTAACCCTGGAGTTTTATTTTAGAAAAATTTGCAAGTTTAAAATCCATTTGGTGCCTTGGCGAAGCAAATCACGATACAGAAATATCCCATAGTTAGCAGAAGTTATTACTTTTAAATAAAATATATAATTTTCGGTAGTTATCATATTTTAGAATGGAGTATGACACTAAAATATTCCTTACTGAATTTTTTTGTGGGACTCTTTTTTACGATGTTCTTCAGTTTCTTAGGAGATAAAATACGATCAGGAATATTCTTGTGCATTTTTATTTAAACAAAGAAATATTTCTTAAACTTCAAAAAAGTTTAGAAATATGACGAGCAAAATAAAATGCCGGGAATTTGACGCTCTGCGTTTTTCTTTCATTAAATTTGAGAAGGTTTCTTACAAACGCTTAAACCTAATCTAAGAGGAATCCCAGTTTGCATGCTTGACTTTTATGACCTATGACCAATCCAGAGCTGCCATCTATAGCTGGGATTTTCATTAATTAATTAGATATAATTTTACTACTTTTTTCTTCTTTAATAAACATGTTTTTTTTTTTAAATAAACACAATTGTAATCTTACACTCAAAATCATGCTTTTTTTCCCGATTAGGTGGAATACAAAAATTTTAGCTGAATTTTTCTGAGCCCAATGGTGTGGAGATTACAGACGTAGCACAATAGAAGCAGAATTTATGTATATATTATAGCTGTGAGTTCTTACTGATAATGAAAATTCCAATTTTTACTACCACAAAATACTACTTGGCCAATAAAAATTCCAACTAATTCCAATGTACTACTACTTACAACACCAACAGAAGTTCCATGTCTGATGACATTACAAGCTGAAGTTAAATGCTTGGCAGTTACAATCAGAGTTTTTCTTTTCATTTCCACCAGTCCCGCAGTGGACTGATCGTTAAGACACGGTTCCCTGCAGGTATCACCGAAGTCAAGCATCACTGGCTATGGTCAGTGCGCGGGTGGGTGACCACTTGGACCAGCCTGCGTAGGGACCGAGGGTGTGCGATATTGGTCCTAATTAAACTGTTCTACCGTAAAGTGCTCGATTTCGCGTGCAGGTATTCGGGCTACCGAAGCGGGGGTGCCATCCCCTCTGCAGAGGATCAAAATTGTGATGGCATGTCTTCGGATCATCCTCAGGGGTGTTTCCCAGACCGTCGCCAATAGCCCATCGTGCAGCTCTAGTGCGACGTAAATTAACTACTACAACAACAACATTTCCACCACTTTACTAATTATATAAATTTTTTCTTGCAATTCTGCTTCTCAGGACAATGCAAAATAAAATCGTTTCTAGGCTGTTAAAAACAAAATTTACAGCCAAAGTTTATTTATTGTCAATCAAAATTTCGACATTTTTCTGGCTGGCTTGTACTAGAATTTTACGGTGCTAAAAGAAAAAAAAAAACAAGTTTTAATCGTTTTGTGCACACTGCTAGCAAAATTTATTTTGCGTATCTAAATTTCGTCAGTATCTAATTTTAACTGGAGATCTGTACCAGGCTATTCAAGGAAGCTCATATCAACAAATACATCAAAATAAGTAACTTAACGCTTGCGGGTCACATCTGTCGAAAGGACCCTTCTTTCTTGACATTTAAGATCTTCATTTACAGACCAATGGGAATTAGAGTTGAATAGGTAAGCCTAAGATCAGTTGGCTTGACTTGTGGAAGAGGATTTCAAAATCCTAAGAATTACTAACTGAAGATAAACCGCATAGAAATGACCAGAATGGAGGAAGGTTCTAGGGAAGGATGTGGCCCATAAAGGGCTGTCATAACAATAGAAGAAGAATATCTGTAACTAATGCTAATAACAAGGTATAATTGTTTCTTAAACTGTGAGAGAGAATTTCTTCGTCATTTTTATACCCAGTTGGAATTTTAAAGACTTTTTAGAAGCAACCTACTTAAAAAAAGGGGGGAGAGAGAGAGGAAATAGTAAAATGAAATTTTAAAACTACGTTTTTACCGGTACACTAAATACCAAAAACATAAGGGGTAAGGTGCATAAATGTTCCGTGTCAATCAAAAATCAACACCTTCTTCGTTTTCCGAAAAATCATGCGACCTTTACTTTCTTCTATTGTAGACAAACGGAAATAGAATAATTTTTTGCCGTTTATTCTATTTGTGTAGTTCTTAATTTTTTTAAAATTTAATTTTATTATTATTATTATTATTCGAATTCATACATTTCTTTATCATTATTCTTTTTGGTGGCACATAAATAATAATTTTCTTGAATTTTTGCGGAATTACAATGATTTTCATTACAAAGTTTTATGCGAACATTGAAGGAAAATAGAAGCAGACACAGTCCTCTTTAATTGCTTTAAAAATCTAAAGGGCACTGGTTACCCTGGTAAAATATGGATAAAGGACTGCTTGTAAAAACTTATAGAAGTATCAAATTAAAAATCTTAAAAAAATGATAGCTGTTTTTTTAATTAAAAAAATTTTTGAATTTTTTGGACACAAACTGTACGAACCTGTACAGTTAAGAAAAAAAAATCTGAAAATTACCCAAAATCTAAAAATATTAACCAAATGTAATATAACCATAAAGTAAAAAGTTAAAACATTTTCTAGATTTTAAAAATCATGAGTAGCAGTGTAAAAATCTTATATATATATATGCCCAGGGGAAAATATGGAGACAAATGACTATCTGATACTAAGATACTTCATAAAATATCAAATTAACCCTTTTGCCCAGAATTTTCATTAAACATATTTTTCTTGCTTTTATCATTATTTTGTATTAATTTAAGTTAAAATAAGTGAAAAATATTACATTTAGCGTTTTAATACTTTATGGTTATGAAATACAGCAATAAACTTCAAAACACGGCTCACTTCCAAACATTAACTTTTCAAATTTGCACTTACGTATTTGCAGTTATTTAGGCCTAAGAGAAATAGTTACGTATCATTTAAAAAATTTTAATTTACAAAATCAATTATTGATAAATTTTGAATATGAATGAAAAAAAAATTTCACTTCGATTTTATATTTTACTGCAAGGGTCACTGGTGAATTTATTTTTTATTTTTAATTACTTTTTATTATTTTTTAAGAATTTTTTATGACACAAACCCTATAAATTTTCACCGTACAAAAATATTAAAAATTAAAATAGTAATAAAAACCGGTGATTTAACCATGCAGTAAATAGTTAAAAATTATCGATCCCTAGATTTGGAGTAGTCATGTAAAAATCTTTTATTAAAAAAAGAATTTTATGCCTAAGAAAATAGTTTTTCTGTAGGTTTAAAATTATTTAATACAAAGTACAAAGTAGGTAAAAAAAATTTTTTTTCAATATAATTAAAAGTGACAAAGCTTATGAAAAAAAGGGCCCATCAGTAAAAGCCATCCTTCACATCGAAAAATAAAATATTTGAAGAACATTAGAAGCAGAGGAGGGTATTGTGATGGAGGCAGCAATGGAATTGGGCAAATTTTGTTCCAATATTTTTTACAATTAATATTGTTACTTAATATCCATATCTCGTATTTTAAAAACACAGGTAACAAAACAATTAAAGAAAAAGAAATTACTGCATTTCTTAAATTTTAAAACTGAAACTGTTCTTTTTTATAACAGGTTTCCGCTATAATTATTTTTAAGAAAAAAAAAATTAAGAAAATAGTTCTTCAAAGCAAAAATTAATATGAAAATTAATTACAATCAAACTATTTGTATTCCATAAATCATTATACCAGGGCTCGAAATTTTCCCTCGCCTGCGACAAACTATCTCGGGCCGGAGAAAGAGAGTATGAGAATTTGACTAGAGTAACAGATAATTAACTCCAACATAACAGAATTACAGAGAGCTGCAACTGACAAGTGGTATTTTAATGCCGAAAGATAGTGTGAGACAAAGACAAAATGTTTAAAGTAAGGAGAACATTTCTGATGTCTTAATTTTCCGATACTTTTTTCTTATTTTAATGATATGTCGATGATATTAAAACAATTGAGACCGTATGGCAATCTTATTCTAACTTAATATTATTATTATTGCTTTTCATTACCATTTTTATTATTTTGGTCACAAAATAGTTCTTTGTACTACGTCTGTTAACGCATTAAAAATTGTTCACATTATTCGTGAAAATAGCACCGAACAAAAGGTTTAGTCAAAGTTTAAAAGAAAAAAGTTTAGTTAAAAGTTTAAAAGAGCAAACCTTGGAAATTTCATGCCCTGATTTTCACGATAGTTTGCGGTTTGTTTGAAATATTTTAAAAATTATTGTAAAAATTTTGTACTTTTCACTATTATTTTTTTGCAATAATTAAAAAGAAAGCATAAATATTGATTATTTTTAGCGCTAGAAGTAAAACACTAGTGCTTAAGGTACAATGCTTTTCTTAAAGGTACAAATCCTTCACCATTCACATTATATAAGGAAACATGATATTTACATAAAAGTTGGAGATTATTCTTATTGTACATGAACTGAATAACTTTTTTTTCCTACTAAATAAAGACATTAACCTTCCTCAAATATATGTTGTTTTAAGATCTTCAAGGATTACCCATGCTTTATAACTCAGACAATAAAAAGGGTTGAATTCCCTTGGTATTCTTCAAAGAATGCAATTACGAACATTTCAATTTTGTATATCTGAAAGAAAAGATCTCTTAACAAGCCTTTTGTTGAGGTCACATGCAATATTTTTATTGACTGTTACTCAATCAATAGCAACGCAATAAGCTCGTTTACAATTACAAATGATGATCTATCGCTTAATTTATTACCTATCGTTAAAATTTACTACAATATTCAAATTATCAATCTTTCGGGTTTTGAGTGATTGCGAAAATATGTTAGTGAACATCGAAAAAATACAACAAGACCTTAAATTAAAACAAAATAAAAGAACAAAAAGGCTTAACAGTTACCAGTAACCACCACTGTTCCTCAAAGATTAAAATTCTTATGCGTAAAATCGATTAAAGAAGCTATTAATACATAAATTATACAACTCTATTAAACACATTTGAATTCTTGAAATGTTGTATTCATTTGCTGAGTGAATTATGACTATTTTTTAACAGTCTAGACCAGGGAATGAAATTTCAGTTCTGAAGGTACTAGCCTGAATTAAAATTTTGGTCAACCCTATTTGCACATAAAAACTCGAACAATTTTGAAAGTGTTAATAGGTGTAGAGACTAAAACTATAAGGGAATGTAGAAACTGACAAGTTGAAAAATGTTCATTGATAATAATAATAACAACTCAAAATAAGGTTGATGTAAAGTTTCCAATATCAAGAAATATCATTAAAATAAAAAAATAACAGAAAATTCAATTATCAGAAAAGTTTTCATGCTTTTAATGTTTAATGTTTGTAAATTGCTGCTATTCGGCTATAAAATACTGTTTGTCAATTGTAGCCATTAGGGTCAAAGGGGAGTGGGTGTTCATAAGTTTCATTCTGATTTATGACGTGCAAACGGAGACCCTCAACTCTTGGGAAAGTATAGGAGTTTGATTGTGAAACACAATGTTTTGCAATACAAAGCTTTCTCGCCACACATAAATATTTAATCGCCAATGGCGTGCAGTTGAGTGGAAATTTCAATTTCGCCCCTTGGTAAATACTCTTCAAAATCAATGTGCTAGTGGGAGTTATTCTTTATATTTTTCTGTTTTTTCTTACTTGTTTTCTGCAAACTCAATTTCTTAGCATATTTCAAATCATTTAATAGAAGAACATACTGTCATTGTAGATTATATTCCAAATATCTAACTTGAGTTTAGCTATCAAGAACTCTAGCTTGTATAAAAGAGTTTGTATCAAAATGCAGTGCTAGAAAATATAATGTTTGTATCAGTATTACGTGCTTTTATATATACATATTTTGGTGCAAATATTACAGTTATTATTTAATAAATATTTCCCAATTCAAACCATGTAAAACCTAACATGAATTTGTAAAATGAAATGGTTGTCTCTCCTGAAATAATTTAGAAATAATCCAGAATAGTCTAAATTTATTAGAAATAGCTAAATTTTTTTATAAAACAAAAATAAGCATAATAATATTATAATTAATTTTGATTTTCATCTACTACATCAGGTTTTTATCTGCCACTTAAAGGTATGGAGAAAAGCTAATCTGAGGATTTAAATTAAGACCATCAATATATTCACACATTCCTATGTGTACCTCAATCATTTCTTTTTAATCTTATATCAGTACACTGGTTCAGTAGTTATGAGTCCTCAAATAAGTTTCTTTTCTCCCTACAGGTAAGGGCCAATAAAAACCTGATGTTTTCTATAATAAAAATGTCTTCTGAAACTGAAATTTTACATGAAATATTTAAAAGATGTTTGAAATTATTTTATTTAAATTACATTTTTTTTCTAGTTATATGCATTTTTTGCCGAAATGGGGGGGGGGGACTTAATTTGGTGGGTTGTCCCATTAGCCTTCAGAGGTAATAGGCATTCCGAGAAAGTTTTTGTTAAAATGGCTGAATTCCACAAAATTTACGATCATCTGTGCATTACGCATTTTTACAAAAATGTACACTCCAAATATCTCACTTTTGTTAATTTTTATTATTACATTAATAAATATAAAGTTGTAATAAATTTAATAACTAAAGTGGTAAGCGGTGGTTATAAGTTATTCCTCAAAGAAATTTTTTTGAAAAACTTCTTCTAAATCCAAATTTGCACATATTTCATCAGAATTTTAATTTCGAAATTAAAAAACAGGTCTGTACGTGCCCCGTCATGTTATAATTTCCAAGCCAATGTGTTCTCCTGTTGCTGCTAAAAGGGAGAATTATACAAATCCTCTCAAATAAATAAATAAATAGATAAAAATAAAAATTTGTTCACATTTTTTCGAAATCCTCCTTTAAACCTAGACTACTAAACTTTAATCAGTGTTACGCTTTAACTTCTTCCTCTTTTAAATCCGTTCATCAGCTCGTTCCCCAATGATTGCTTTTAATTTTTGTTTAAAAATCGACATTTCTTTTTTTTTTTTAAAAGACAATGTTGTTAATAAAATATGTAACTATTATAACTCTAAGAAGATTTTGTTATTATTTAATCGTAACGAAACAATATATTGCCTGAATGTGAAAAAAAAATCAACTGTACTTGAAAAAATTTAAAACTTAAAAACTCACACTGTATGATACAAAAATGATGTAATAGATGAGAAATAATTTTACTCGCACACGATATTTAACTAGAGCGTTATATCATTATAACAGTCCAAATTGGAAACGGTTTTTATCAAATTTAAATCAAGCTCTTTATAATTTTAAAATTTTCAGTATAAATGTGAAGATTTATATCTCGAAATATCTAATATCTCTCTCTTATTCTTTTTATTGCTTTCGGCATTATTTCAATTGTGAGCTTATAAAATAAAAGCCTCGAGAGCGATAAACAAAATTTCATACAGCAATAGATAAATAGTCACTACTTAAAGCAGAAAAAAGATAAAAAAATCATAAAAAAAACAGCAACTTAAAATTTTAATAGTATTTGAACAAATTAGAATTTCGATAAGAACTCGTGTTAAGTTCTTAAATTTCAACTCTGTAGTTGCATTTCTGCGAGCTGCAGAATAGCCCTCATCGTATATCTTACTACATTTTTTACATTCTTGAACTGATTATCAAGTGTTAAAATTTTTTATTAATTGTATCTGTAAATATTTTTCTTCTCATTTTCGTAATAATCAAGTTTTTAATGTTATAGTTTTTGTGTAGCGAAACAAAAAATAAAACAAAGTTAAACAACCAAAACAGCTGTGGAGCCGCTTACGATTCTTTTTTAATCAAGACAGATCTAGATAATTTAGATTATTGATAAACTATATATCTACTTTTTAAAGATGTTAAAGTGACACTTAAAATTTTCAAATCTCTGAAAAGTTGGTTGTTTATTAGACGAAACACGTAATTAAAACTTTAAAAAGCAGCATTTTATTGAATACAGTTATTTAATCGATGTTCTAATGGTGATTTCAAGGATGGCAACTATTAAAATTTAAACATTCTTTCGGTGGTATTTTACTGCTAACCTTCCGTCGCTACACTTATGACCCGAGGCTAAAAATCCTGGCTATTTTTCTAAGCTTTGTGATTGTTCAACGACTGAGACTACTGTTGAGTATTTTATAGCGTCACATTGAAAGGTTTGTTCTATTCTGTTCTGCGTAGCGACTTTTTTTCAGGTAAAAGAGCGAAGGTCGTCGTCCAGAGAACTCTCCAATCCTTTCTTATTGGACCTCGTTTAACACAGTAACTTTGAGAAAGCTCAAACTTGCCGAAAAAGAAGAAAAAGAAAACCAGCTAACCCAGTTTTCGTTTGATTTCTCGTACCGGACACGCAGACGATAACTGACTTGTGTTCTCGCTTTTCACCAGACCACACTACCAAAGCAAACATCAGCGTGGAACTTAATGATTATCGTATGTGCTTTATAGAAGTGGATATTATTTGTTTGTTTAGACTGGGTTAAGTCTTACGAGTCAGGTGAGTTATTTATTTTGTTTAAAGTTGCCTAAATACAACCTTGAAAAAGTTTTTTTGAATTTTTTATTTTTTTACTGACATTAAATATTATGTCATGTTACATTGAAGTTATTATTCTTAATGTTAAAGTATAAAAAATTCATTTCAAAATGCATAAAAAAACACGTATGGAATAGATATTACTATATGTATTATTGCTGCCTCAAATTTTGTTACACGATTTCAAAATTAACTTTCTAATTATATATTCTAGCGCTGTAAAAGAATTATTTATCAATCAAATGATGCGGCAAATAACATTTTATTTAAAAAGAAATTTTGAAATTGAAATTTGGAACACGATTAACGAAGCTCTGTTATTCATAGAATCGTTTGCTCAAAAAACCAACCTTGTTATTTTTGCCCATTTTGGAAAGTTGTTTCGTAACATAATATGACAAATAAAAAGATTATTATTTTTTTTTTGGTGAGATTGTATCTCACGAAATTTTTTTAATTGAAATTATAAATATAGATTATTCAAAAGTTAAAATTAAATGAGAAAACAGACATTATGAAATAAATTAACGTGAAATTTATTCAGACTCGAAAAGCCTAAAAGTTTCATTCAATTAAAGTAAGAATTTTTAGTTCTTATCATGTTCATGTTTATTTCTTTTGCTACCTTTCTTTAAAATATTTTAATTTATTTGGTAAAATGAGTTTGCGTTTGCTAATGAGGATATTTAACGTCAGCCCTGTGGTCATTGCATTGCAAGCAGGGATCTGCATACAGATTGAACAATTTTCTTTTCGAAAATTGTTTTATAAATAATATATAAAATGTTTCAAAATACCTTTTTTTCATTTTTTTTAAAAAAAATCTCCAATTTTTTAATGAAAAAAGTTAGGTTATAAGTAGGCATGAAATAGAGAGTTTTTATAAATTGCTGATAAATAAATGAATCATTCCGTTGCAAATTGGCTATCCAGCCTTTGTGGTGGGTTAAGTTTTCATATATTAAGACTTGGGCAGGGGTTATTCGATCGTGTGTTAGTGGTTCAGAATCTTTTCTAATGTAATATCAACGGAGCTTTCATAGCCGGAAAAATCCGCGCACGTTTGGGGAGCGTGGTGCGGAAGCCGGGTGATTGCTAACACCATCTGCATTCCGATCCATAGTAGCGGTTGGTGTGCGCACGCGCCAGTCAAATCATCATCAAATATAAATTACAAGTCGTCGCCAATAGCTCAATAGTGTAACTTTTGAGAGACGTTAAAAACCAAAACGTCTCAAATCAAATGAAGGAATCATGGATAATATAAAACAAGTTTCTCTGAATGTAACATATATTTATAACCTGACAACTATATTTCAATTTTAAAGTTAAACATAATTTTTTAAAAATATTTTTTCTTCAATTAAATTAAAAGAACGACATAATTAAAGCCTTTTAAGTTTTTTTCGTAACAGTTTTTTGAGAAATTGCTGTCAAACCAGTAATCATTGTAAATTTAAATGTAATATTGTAAAAAAAAAAACTTACTACATTTACGAAGAAAAAAAATGATAAGAGCCGATTATTATATTGCTAATAACAAAACATCAAACTCTTTAAAGCATAAAGTTGATCAAAAATACTTTTTAATGTACAATTAATTGCACAATTTAATCAAAATTCAGTATTACTATTTTGTTTATCCTTGTGAGAAATAAAGTTTTTTTGTTAGATTCATTAACGTTTCTTTAATTGCTTCTTTTTTTTCCTCCCTCGCAATTCTTCCCTTATTTGAAATTAGTATGTGAAGTTTCAAATCTATTTTTTTAAAGTTGACCTTAATATTAAAGTATTGAAACCTTAAAACTTTAAGTACCTATTTAATTAAAGGAACTACTGTTGCTTTTTTTTTTTCTAGTCATTTTGCAGAAAAATATCACAGTGTCTTTAAGTGATAATATAAAGCTATAAACTTTTCCAAAATGCGTTAGTTAAGTTTATTTTAACCAATTAAATGCAGAATTAAAAATATTTCTAATTTGATTACCTATAATAGTAACGCAATTATAATTGTAGAAAAAACAACGAAATTTATTTATTTTTCCTAATTTTTTTTAATAAATTTTTTATTTATAACTTATTTATCACTAGATTTTGCTCAAAGTGGAATCATAACTATCATGAAAAAACAATTTAATGTAACAATTGAAAGAGCAATTGAAATGTAATTTTCACAACACTTACATGGAGAAAAAAATAAACCGTACCGTACGGTACTGAGATTTGTTGAAAGAATGACACCATAAATCTGGTTCCAAAATCTGGTGTTTAAACCATTCATTTAGTAATTTTTCCGTTCATATGGTAAAGTTTTCCAGGAAATTCTGGTATTCAAAATTATAATTCTTATTACCCCACAATTAGATTAAAATATAAAACTGAAAAGTAAATTTAACGGAATAAATAGTTTTTATGCCATTTTCTAAGGTATCATGATAGAATTACCAAATTGTGCCCTATTTACATAATTTTATCACATATTACGAGACCATATTTTTTTGTTAGTGCTTCAGTAAAAATTACCGAGCTTTTTGGTGCTTCTACAGAGCCAGAAACAGGTAAAAATTTTCCATATTCTGGATGGTTTTTTCTTCTTTTTTTCCTCAGTGCATAAAAGCTAATTTTTAAAGTTCCCTTGAAATTTAATTAAGTAAAACTGACCATTTCATATGTATACAGGTATGATAAATAAACAAATTATTCTTATTACTGTGTTACTTGACCTAATTTAATTCATTGTTAATTTCAAATGTAGATTAAATTCCATTCAGGAAACATTTATCGAAAAGAAAATTCCAATTTCCTTCAATCACGCTGACCGTGATATCGCATGTTTGCGGAAATTGATTCGAACGTAACGAAAACCTCGCTTTAATGAAATTACTTTACAATTCACCCAAGAGCACGAATAAAAAAAGTAAAACACGTTCGGAAAATCTATGTACACCTATAATTTACGTAGTTTTACTAATGAAAACATTGCTTTACTCACCACACGTGTTTTTGACTTTATTTACTTTTTTTTATGAAATTATTTTGCGGGTGATTCCATAAGAATATTAAAACTAGACACGTGGGAACAAAGGAACGTTTTTATAAATATTAAAGCTTTGATTTAAATATATAATAAAGTTCATTTGCCTGGCTGCTATTTTTCACATATTTTTTATGCCAAAAGTTTTAAAAATATATATTATTTCATTTCCACCATATATCTAAATAATTTCCACAATAATTCCATTGGGGGTCATTCTGCAAGAATATTAAAATTAGAGACGTGAGAACAAAGAAACATTTTATTTAAATATGAAGCTTTTATTTCAATATATATTGTTTAAATTTATTTCCCTGGCTGCTATTTTCCACACATCTATTTTATTTAATGTCAAATGTTTTAAATATATATATTTTTTATGTTGTGGAAATTAAATTCGGTAAGAATTTCATTTCAGAAATACACTAACATAATTCCTATAATTTCTACAATATTTCCATTGTATGAATATTGAAATTAGAGAATTGAGAACAAAATGTCAGTTTATTTGAATATTAAAGCTTTAATATTCAAATTAATTAAAATAATTTAAAATAAATTTTAAAATTAATTATAATAAAAAATATTATTATCTAGTTGTTATTTTCTGCATTATTTTAGTAACTAACTTTTTTAAAATACATGCTTTTTATATTATTGAAATGAAATTGACTTTAAATTTTAGAAATTATTATTACTTTACTAACAGCTGTACTTTATTGCAGCTATTACTTTATTACAGCTATTACGTACTTTAACGGTTGCGTTAGACTAAGTTATTAGACTTATCTAAAAGTCATATACTTAATTGAAAGACGAATCTTACTAAACTGCAAAGTATTTTAAGAAATTAAGGGATTTCATATAGAAACATCAGCAATAAAACATTTAAAAAAGTTTTGTCAAGTAGAAATTGTTTTATTGATTACATTTGAAAAATCCTTGGAATTATAAGTCAGAAACATAAAACATTTATTATAAGTCAGAAACATAAAACATTTATGAACTATGATAGAGGTCCTACTAAAAGAAATTAAAACAGTTATTGAAACCTGTATGACAATAATTGTCTAAAGAAATGTTGCAGGTAATATTTATGTACAAATATTACGAATAAAAAATATTAATTTACTGATAAAAAAAGATCCGAGCTGAAATTATTAAATGAATTTAGTTTGAATCAGTAAACTGAACTGTGAGAAAACAATTCTAATATTAGCCTTTTTGTTTGTTTCTTGGGTTTTATTTTTAACATTTTGTGAAGTTATCTTTATTCCGCCATGTGTCTCCCATATATATTAACTCATTAATTTATGAGTAGAAAATAATTTACTAAAAATAAGGTACTCATTTAAATTATTTTTCGTTACATTTTCTTACAATAGTTCTTTAGAAGTAAATAAAACTTCGAAATCTTTTTTAGAAAAATGGGACTCGACATCAGTAAACTTTTTCTTCTTCTTAGAGCTAGTAAGTGAAGATTGAGTAGTTAATTAATAAAAATTGACTTAACAGTACCAAATCAAAAGGGGATCAAAATTAATTATCAGTGAAACATTTTTTAGAATATGAAAAAAAATCATTTTGTTAAAAATTTAGATGTTTCAAATATGTGACCAAAATATTTAATACAATCATAAATATTAATAAAAGGCAACCTACTTTTTTTGAATAAAAAGAAAGGCTTGTGAATTCAAAGCTTTATACTGTGAAGTTGTGAATTATCACGGTTTATTTTGCTTTATGTCTTTGTGCAAAGATGCGCTCACGCATAAACATCTCTAAACACAGTGGTAATCATTTCTCAAACAAGATTTCGCTGATTTATATCATATTGTCCCAGATCAGTGAATTCAAAAGTAAAGTTTAAATCAATAGACGAATAGTCTGTATTAATAGTTTGTAATTTCCAATTTGTTGGAATAGCTTATTGTTCTTCGATTTGAAGTTTTGATCATTCACTATATTCATTGCTTATATAAATAAAAAAGAACCACAAAATATGCAATTGTAATCAAATTAGTAAATTTTTTAGGGGTATTATTCTTTTATGCATTAATTAACACTTTTAGTGCTTTTTGAAAATTATTACACAAGTCTATTATTTTATTTCTAACTTTTAAAAGTTTTACTTATCTTATAAACTTTCATGCAAATAACACCTAAATAACTATAATGCTACGGTTTTGTAACTATGCAAACGATTCTATTCTAATTTTAAATGTTCTAGTTTTAAATCATTTACAATTTGCATAAAAGTAAAAAAATTGCATGCGTTACAATCCACACTATTAAATTATAGAATAATAAATGATTTAAAAAAATAAACTTTAGCAAGGAATTATCTTCGAATAAATAAATATTGTAATTTCTCATAAATAGTTTTTATGAATCTCTTATATAGTTACATATGTATGATAAAAGATGCTTAATATAAAATTAACTTGATATTAACTTGATAACTTGATTAATATGAAACAAATTTATATTTTTAATAAGCACACAATTTAGTAAAAAATACAAAATTGAAAGGAAAATTTAACCGCATGAATGGTTTTCATGTCATGCTTTAAGGTGGCATGATTAAATTATCGAATTTTACCTGATTTGTCAAACTGTATAATATATTATTAAGCGATATTTTATTTTTAATATTATAAAAATCTCTTTAAGCCAAAGCTCTTTAGTAAAAATTACCAAGTTTTTTCTTGTATGATAAATCTTACAATACGGTAAATTTACACCAGAAATACGGCGAATTTTAGTATATTCTGGTAGTTTTGGCCATAGTAGAAGAAGTTTAGTTAACATATTCCTAATTTTTGAATAAATTGATTTTCAATTGCTTAATATTTCGTAGCATACAATGAAGGGACAATAAGACATCATTATAATAAGAAAAGGAAACAAAATGTTTCTATCACTATGAGTATTACTATTAAAATATTATCCTCACTATAATGGAAAGAGAAAATAAAGAAAGTCTTCCTCTCACTATAATTAACAAAATTTGCTTAAATGTATTTTTCTAACAATTTGTTTTTCTAAATAGAACACAACTGTGTCACCATTTTTTAAAATCGATCTCTATGTATGCCAAATAACGCACATACACAGACCCGTGATTTAACGCACTATTTCTACCTACCTAATCCTCAAAAGGGCATCGAAAGCATTCCGGCTCTTTACGCTTTCTGATTTCGAATTTCATTGCCAAACCAGATCAAAATCATTATTTGTAAAGATGATAAGGTATTGAGTTCTAAAGATTATGAATGGTATTAGAGATAAAAAAGAAAACCTTAGATTTCGTTACGAAAAAAAATTTTTTGAAGTGACAGCAATAAAATATTGAAATGTATATTTAATATTTCATGGTTTGTTCTTAAAAAGACTTATATTTTTTGAAGATTTATATTATTTAAATTGTATTCCAAGGATTTGAAATTGATTATTAAGATATTGCAAAATTTTAATTTGATAAATTCAATAAAAAACATAATTAAATTTTAAAAGTTAATTTAGATATGCCAAAGACAGTCATAAATTTTTTAAAATAATAAATACGCTGTAAAAAAAAAATTATTGTTATTTAAAATACTGTTATTTTAACAAACAATCTGTATTGTTTTAACTAAAAATTCTTTAAAATAACTTTGTCAGTATTGTGGTCAAAAAGAGTAACATTTGTTAAAAGTAGATTCCATTTACTTATTATTTATGCTTCATTAAAAATTTGAAATTCTTCTTAATATCACGTCCCTGTTCTTAGCAAATGTTGCGAGACTCAATCAGAAAGTTCAATTCTCTGTCGTTCCCTACTTTACTTAATTAAAATAAAATTCCTCACCCCATTTCATGAAAAAAATTTTATTTACACAAGTTGTTCCATCATATCGTTATAGCAGGCTGCAATCCACATCATTTTCTTTTTAAAATAAAACGTGAGAAATCCTAGCTTAAGTAGCGTATTTATAACTCACACACAATTAAATAATAAATGTATGGAATCTACTTTTAATAGCATTCGTAAAATCAGTCGACGCTGGAATTCGAACCTGGGTCACCTTATAGAAGTAAGTGTTCAGTATTTAAGAAGAAAATCATAAACTGTTTTTGTCTTAAGAGTCTCACTTATTAAAATAATATTTAAGTGTCAAAACATTTACAACTATAGTGGCTAAAAATAATGGCAACTTAACTTACCAAAACATTATATCTAAAAAAGTATATTAATCAGGTAAAGTTTCAATTTGACAATAAAGTCGAATCGCAGTTTTACTTATTCGACGTTCAAAACCATAAAATAAAGGCTGAAAAATAAGAACAAATATAGAAAATAATCATAAAATGATTTGAGTAAGGGTAGAGTTATCGTACAGTAAGCACACTGCATGACAAAACCTAATACTTGAATTGACGGTTTCACTCCGTGTATGATTTGGAGGAAAAACAAAAAAAAAAAAACCGTTTTGTCAACAAAGGAACTTTAAACCGTCAAATATACAGAGAAAGCTTGTAAAAAGAACGAGGATTGTTTAGTGTTTATACCATTCCACAATCATCATAAAGAGCGGAATGTAACTTATTGTATAATAGTTTTAGCTCAGTTTTAAGCCATCGTTATGTAAGTTTTTCATTACAACTGTCTGAAATTTTTTATTATTATGAGATATTCGTTTATCCCTTTTTGTATGCTTACTAGTAATATGTCTGCGAGAACGTTTTAGTTCTAAATTGAAAAAAAGAACATATAGTTAAAATACATCAAAATTTAAATTACATTCTGATATAAGCATTAATTAGTAAACAAGATAACTTTTTAACAAAATTCTACGGTGTAGATTCATGTTAATTTGTATTCTGATCAGAAATCGTAGAGGTTCAAAGATTTTTTATTTTAGTTGAAAAAAATTAAGTTAATATCACTGACCTGATAATTATATTGAATTAGAAAGCTTTCAAAATGTTTTATTGCATCATAAAAATATGAAAAGCAGTAGTTCTTGTAATTAAAATTAAAGTATGTGCAATCCAATGCATTCCGTCTCTAAGAATAATTAAAGTTTGAAAAAAATAATGTAATAAAATAAATTTTGTTCAGGTTTTTTACTAAACACTATCTACTGCACAAAAAAATATTATGTACATTTCAAAAATATTTTCAAGTCTCAAAAGCAAAAAACTTTTTTAATATGCTCTTAAAAGTGTTTTTATAATTCGCCAAACATTACTTTTTGTTAGAATAGATAAATAAATGCTTTAAAATATTTATTTCAGTTTTAAATGTCTCTTGCATTTAACACGTAAAAATTAAAATGACTAAATTTTAACACATTTACCAAACATTATTACCCATTATAAAACTACATTACATAACGAATAAACGAATTAGTTCAATATAAATACGTTACTTTTATTAAATTAATGTAAATTGAATGCTGAAACTGTGAATATTAAGAAATATAATGATATGATTATGTAGAAGTAGAATAATATGAATATTGAGAATACGTGTCTATGAATATAGAAATATTATATTTATAGAATATAATAAAAGAATATCATGTTTTTAACTGCCCTGCAGTCGCTGCAGGCCTTCACCTCTTAAACTACCCCACAGAAGAGGATTTGTATTCTTTTAATGCCGTAGAAATAACAAAAACTATTCAAGCACACCATCAAATATGATTCAATAGAGGATACGACACCAACCATAATAAAAGAAATAAAATATAAAAAGAATTTGAGAATTAGAAAAAAAAAAGAATTTGAGTGGAAGGATGAATAAAAACACTATGAACAATGAAAAAGACTTAAAAGTTCAATAGTTTCTAAATAAGGTTTTCAGCATCACCTTATATGAAATTTGGTTTTAAAATCGATAAACTAACTGAATTTGACCTTTGTAGGGAATGGCGTTTCACATATCTAGGCATGTCCTTATGAAAAATGTTGAAAAAAATGTTTCATTCATCTTATAAATTTGTATATTTATTCGAATATCGCATCCTTGGGACATTTGTATTAATTAATCAGGTATTTAGAATGAAAAATTTTAACGCCTTACATTGACGAACTGGTTTTTTATTTTAATCGTTTGCATTTAAAGAATAGCAGTACGAAATCCAAGGATAAACAGTAATGTATATTTTTATATTTAACCCCATCTAATTGGCGTGTTGAAAGTGAAAATGAGATAAATGATACCAATTTTTGGGGAAAGCAAAACAAAATTGGAGAAGCTGTAAAACCCGTTACCGAATTAAAGAATGATGCTCGACGACCCAAATCCTAAATGTATTCAACAGACGACAATTTTAGCCTCAGGCAAAAGAAGCGAGAGTCCATGGAATACTTTACTCTTAGAAGTCGGATAGAATAAATTAATGCCCTCCCTCCAAAAAGATTCTTCACTATTCCACCTAATTCCAAAATAGAGTGTTTTAATATTATTATGCCTAATTTATATGTAAAATTACTAATCATAAGTTTTACTCTCTAGCAATTTCGTATAGAAGAATTTTTAAACACTTCTTCTTAAACTGCTGACTTATTAATTTATTGAAAATATGCAGATGGATTTGTAAAAAAATTCAAATGCTGCAAATGTAGTGGGCCAGGAAAAGTGTTTTATGGCTGAAATGGTTGGTAAGATATACATTGTTTGAAGTTTTGAAACGCGTTGAACCGCAGTATCGTTTAAATTGCCTCAACCTTAACATCTCCTCTTGGTATCGCATTAATACGGTACTAAGATGAACTATATATTTTGGAATTATCAAGGAAAATAATCAATCCTTCTTGAATTCGATAACACGATACAAAAGTTCGGAAACAGAATGTCGAAAACATTATTCTATCGAATAACATTACACTGTAAGCACGTTTATGGTAGTTATTGTTTTACCAGAATATAATGGATAATTTTAAAAACTAGGTAAGGATGGTTATACGACAGTATTAAAGTGTAGTAGCTGTGGAAATGAAGCTGTCCTATAAGTTCTTATTAAATATGCCTCATCTCTTCTTAATCTCCCGTATAAATAAAATTTGAACAAATATTATGATAGTTTACGGTAATCAACGTGTTATTCTGGTATTCAGTCAAAAAATGTGTAATTGTACAACTTTAACTTCATTACTAGAGCAACTATTTAGAAGTCAAAAGGAAAAGTGTTACTAAAACATATCATCGAACATTCACGGGAACATTCGAATTCCGACTGATTTCATAGTGAGCTAATGAGGCGTAAAATTTCCGCATTTGTGATAATTCGATTAATACACGAATTCGAAGGTCAAAAAGTTAACCCGATTAGCAAGTTTGGCGAGTTAGAAAAAGCGGAAGGATTTGTTAAAACTGAAAAGAGGCGGATATTAAATAGATTCTTCATGGCTTGCCTTAACTACAAAACGGCATCACTATTTATTTTTTATTTCACTTCGAAACAAAAGGAAAAACAGGGAAAAGAACAGATGAGATCCAGGTCAGATTTAGGGAATGATTTCTCTATGGCGGTCAACCACTTGTGAAAATTTCTCGATGCCACCGAGAAAGAACATCTAGCCGTGCATGCAATGACAAACAATTTAAGTTGTCCTTCCTTTCAATAAAAATGCATGAGATATGTTTTGAGAAAAGTTGATGAACAAGTTGTTATAACACGGAAGGTGTAGTCGATTATTGTTGAAATGAGCAAAGTTGCACGGTATGAAGTTCAGAACTAGTTATTACTTTTATTTTGTACAATTTTTTGATTTAAAGTCTTAGAAAAATAATAATAAAAAAATTGCTAACATATAAATGTAAAACTGGTGATACAAAGGCACCAAAATTGTGAGAAATAGTTTTTCTGGGAAGAATAATACAATATTACGACATTTAGTTATTCAAATCTTAGTAATTGAATTATGCATTAATTGTTAAAAAATTCATATTTAATCAAAAAAAAAAAGATAAACTACGAGTTTTTAAAACTAGCAGAAGTAGTTGCAGCTTTATATGCTATCAAAAAAGGTATTATTACCACTAAAATTCATTATAGTTATAAAAAAATTTGTGCTTGAATAAAAACCAAATAAGTTGCGGATTTTTAAAACTAGCAGAAGTAGTAATACTTTTATGTTGTAGCAAAAACTTATTGTTATCGCTAAAATTTGTCGTAATTATTAAAAGAGTTATATTTGAATGAAAAATGAATAACCAACAATTTTTTATAACTATATGTGGAAATAAAATTCTAGTTTTACATAGTAGCAGAAAAAAGAATCGTTATCATTCAAATTCATCGTAATTATCAAAAGATATAGTTGAATAAAAAACAAATAAGCTGCAAGTTTTTAAAACTAAGTAGTAGCATAAGAATTAAGTTTTATGTTGTAGCAAAACAGTATCATTATTATTAAAATTCATCGTAATTTTACAATATTCTTATTTGAATAAAAAACCAAATTAGCTACAAATATTTAAAATTAAGTGCTAGCAAAAGTCGATGTAGCTTTATTTCTTAAAAATACGTCATTATCATAAAATGAAATGGTTATCGAGAAAATGGAACATTATTATGACAATTACTCAAATCTAGTTATTCCAATCAAAGTACTTATCAGCTATTAAAATTATAAATGAGTAATTAAAAGATTTATATTCGAATAAAAAACTGAATAAACTACACATTTTTAAAGCTAAATTGATAGGTAGAGTGAAGAAATTTCAATAAAATAAAATTCGAAAAGTATTTCTAGTCCCCCAATAGCTAATGAAGAGTACAGTTTCACTTGGCAAATTCTTCTTGGCACTAGTGTTATTTATTCCGCTTAAATTTTACGTTTTAAAAACATACTATCATTTAAATCTTACTAAATATTTCTTTAAAATTATTCAACCTTCTAAAAATATATGGATTTGTTTTATTTTAATAATCGAAGGCAAATAATTACAATTAAAAAGAAGAAAATATTTATGAAAATACTATTAAGAACTTGATTATTGAGAAATTTTTTCTTCTTTCATTATTTTATTTATTTATTCTGTAAGAATTTATCCTTCTGAAATTCGAGCTTTAAATTGCAGAAAATGCCTATTTTACTTAAATAAAATGCAACTCAAAAGAAAGTAAACTCAAAAATGCCATAATTTTTTTTTCAAATTCAAGTTACATTAACTTTTTTTTAGTTACTTTCAATTATTTTGTGAAAATGATAATTTTAAAATTTCACCATTTTTGCGTGCATATCATAGAATATTTTTATAGTATATTTTTTAATATTTTGATCTGTAACAAAATCCACTAGACTCTTGCGCAAAACTGTTCAAAATGTTGCCTGAATTGAATTTATTATTAACTTAGAATATAATTTAGATATGACTTTATATATAACTTAGAAAGCGCTTATAGAATAATCAAGTTCGATCAAAATATAAAGGCATGCAAATACATTTAATATGTGGAAAAAGTACAACTATTTTATTTGTTTCCTACTTCAAAATGTCGATTTGTTATGGACTTCAAAAATTTAAAATCCTCAAAGTTGTCTTAATAGTTTGAGGCATTTTTTTAGATGTTAAAATAAAATTAAAGTATTTTTGAAGAATTCACATATTAAATTTTCAAGTTAAGTTTAATACTTTTCAACTACTCTTTCAACAGTAGCTCAACTATTATTATTTTAAAAAAGGGAGTGTTTACTAAATCGGTGTTATTAAAAAATACACCCTGTTAAACCAGATTATAAGGGTTTGGCACATCATTTTTTTCTTCTCTTTTTGTCGACAAATATGTTGAATTTTGTTTTGAAACATACTTTTTATTTATTTTTATTTCAGTTGACTTTCTTCTCGGAATCTCGTTGTAACTGATTGCATACGCCTTTGCAGTGAAAGTTTAACAGTCGACGCCCTTAATTATCACATTTTTTTTAACGTTTGAAAATATTCAGGAAATAATGAATAAGCAAAATCTGATGTTTTTTTTATTTAGCACGTGAAGCCCTTCACGTAACTCGAAATTGATTTCTTAGATTATATTCGTGTTTTGTTTGTTGAGGAAAGTTCCTAATACGAGACATTTCTTTTTTTAAATCAAGCTTAGAATATAATTATGACGTCCACTATTATTACATCAAATGTCACGTGCACTTACGTGACCAATGTAAGTCAATAGAGATTGGTCATAATTTCAAAACTCAAAAACGCTGCTGTGTTTTCTCTAAAAAATAGAAATGCTAATCTGTCTTAGTATGGGATAATACCAAAATACACTCTATAACAAAAAAATCGACGCACCAAGAAGGAGTTGTCCGATTGAAACGAAAATTGGTGGATAGGAAGACAATGTACAGAATAGTAAATGATTAAAATTTCAGAACAATTGAATAATTTATTGCAGAGTTACAGTAACAAGTTCAATAAGGTGTTGACCCGCCTCTAGCCTGGATACAAGCTGCCACACGGCGTGGCATAGACCGATAAAGCTCCCGGATGGTCTCTTGCGGTATTTCCTGCCAAATTCGATCCAATTGTCGAACGAGGTCATCAACATTCCGTGCCAGATGCAATCGCCTTCCCATCATATCCCAGACATGCTCGATGGGAGAGAGATCTGGTGATCTGGCAGGCCAAGGAAGAGTTTGACAAGCTTGCAGACAGTTCATAGCAACACGTGCCGTATGTGGTCTGGCATTGTCCTGCTGAAAAACCAGCCCAGGGCGCTGCAAAAGGAACGGTAGCAAAACAGGTCTTAGGATGTCGTCGACGTACAGCTGTGCAGTAAGTGTACCTCTAATGACGACCAAAGGGGTCCGGCTGTCAAAGGAAATGGCACCCCAGACCATAATGCCTTGTTGAGGGCCGGTGTGGCGTGCAATAGTGAAGGCAGGATCCCCCTCTGCCCTGTGCGTCTCCAAACACGTCATCAATGATCGTCAGGACACAGTTGAAAGCGGGATTTGTCGCTAAAGACTATACGTCCACAGTCGGCATCATTCCAGCCCGATCGAGCCCTGCACCACTGTAATCTGGTTCGGCAATGTAATCGGATGATTGCTTCTTGGTTCGTTGATTTTTTTTGTTATAGAGTGTATATTAACGTGTTGAAAGGGCTTCCATGCTTAGGCGAGTACTAGTTTTAGTAATTACATGAAGTGTACCTTGTGAGTTATAAGCTACCCAATCGAGTTATGCTAATTCTGTTCCGGGCTGTTTCCATGGAACCTGGAGGAAGCCATAATCGTGATACTTAAATGTTCTTTCCGAGGAGGAATTGGCAACACGAATGGGGCTGAGCCACTTAACAATTTCGTTTTCAATGTTTATTTGCCTCATAACAGGTCTCATGAATAAGGTGATCCTCGAATCAAGGAAAGAGGTTTCTAGGGTATTTACGTTGTCGTTGTCGTCTGCCATTAAGGCAGAGTGGGTGCGATTGTTCTTGTTTTCAAGAGGCGCCATCTATGTCCAAGAATTAGACTTCTACCATATTCATACGTCACACCCGTTAAAAGGGTGGACCCATTCATTTATCTACAGATCGTAATTTTAACCTGAACCAGAGAACGATCAATCTCCAATTCAGTACCCTCAGAGGTATTGATTTATTATGGGAAAATGGACGACTTTGTGAACTGACAGATTTAACGCGACCAGTACACGGGAGTCTTTGGCCGGCTGGATTCGAACTCCCATTTTCACCAATGTAAGTCCATCGCTCTGCCAACCAGGCAATCCCGGCCAGGGTATTTACTCACAAATGATAGTTTTAAAATTTTAATGCAAATTATACCAGGAAAATACCAGTCTTAAATGACGGTTACTGCTGAAAATTGAAATCAGCAGAAAGCGTTTGACTTCATTTCTTTACATCGTTCGTTTCTATTCGTTACATCATTGGAATATTTTCCATAGTTTTTATGAAAAATTTTTTACGAATTTTCACAATGTCTATAATGGCGATATTTTAAATGAAATAATATCATATTCTCATACAAGATTATAAAAAGTTAGTATCATTATAAGACCTTTTAGTTAGAAGTTCATTGTAGTTTAAACTTTTAAAATCACTTTCATGATTTCCTTATATTTTTCATGCATTCATATTCAAGCAATGAACTGTCATTGTACTTAATCATTATTATTTGAGTAAGAAAAACAAGTTATTGTTATTCAAAAGTTAAGATACAATTAGCATTTTCAAATTAGGCACGCAAATTAATTAAAACTAAATGCAACCTTCAAATTTCAGTTGTTCTCTTCTTCTTTTTTTTTTTTGAATTATCAATTTTTTTTATCAATTCAAGTGAGGTGGAATTTTGATTTGTTAATATTAGAGAAAGCTACACCTTGTTTCGATCTAGATTTCAAAGCAAGGTTGAAATTGGTTCCGTGTCAAAAGTTTTATTAAATTCTTTTGGATTTCTAAATACTTCGATACAGATAGGCTCTTTTTAGATTGATGATTAAAATAATGTAAAAATAAAAAGTTCTCGTAATGAACGAATTTAAATAATATATGAAATTTTGTTTTGTAAAGAAATATTAAAAACTCATTCATTACAGCAACAAAAATGCCAACAACTGATAAATTCTTAAAAAAACTCTTTATATATGATTTAAATAAATATATTAAAAGTCAAACAAAAGCCTAAAAAAAAGGTAGAGTAAGCACAGTTGAAAAATATAGAATTTTAACTGACTTTAGGATTAAAAACAGAGAAAAACCGTTTTTTCAACAAAATAGCTTATAGCCATCTAATATACTGAGAAATTCTGTAAAAAGAACATGGATTTCTCACAGTGTACAGCATAAATTAACGTTGACTGCTGAAACAACAAAGTATTTTAAATAAACTAGACTAAGTCAGATGTACGGAAGTCAGATTCAGTTTGCTCATCATTATTATTTCATCAGATAACTATAAATACTTTCTTTTCTACAACAAATTAAACCACAAGTTACCTGTGAAACTCATTACTGGCGCCCGACAGTCTTTCTTTTACCCAATGACCCACTCTAGAATATGCTTCAGGCCTTAAGTTGAAACTTCTGGTTAGGGAAAGTAAATTGCGACCCATCAAATTCTTTTTAGCTATTTCTGTTTTACTTCTTGCTGATGAAATACCAGTTCAACAATGAAATTCCAACTTGTTGACAGAACTAATTGAAAGTGGTGGAATCAGGTTTTCAGGATCACAATCATTATGCGTTTTCGTCCCAGTTAATTTCATTTTGATTGATACGATTTTTCATCAGAGGGAAATCCCATGAATTTAATTTTCAATTCGAAACATAAAGCATGAACTGATTTTTTTACATAACGAAATTTCTTTTTGTATGCTGTATATGTACTTTGGGAAATCTTTGTAATGAATGTGTGGCTGGAATTTAAAATAGCTTGCTACTGTATGAGAATATAGATTAATGTTGAATTCAGCTTTCATCGGTTATCTAGGAATTGTTGTAACTGTGTTTGAAAAATTGAGTTTTTTAAAGTAAATCACGTTTAAAGGTTTCAAGGTCAGCTGAGAAAACTTTTTTTACTAAAATAACATTTTGCTCCAAATTTTCCTTTGCAAAATTAAAACATTTAAGTGATATCTTCTAATTGTTATAAGGATTTTGCTGAAAAAGATAAGAAAAATGACGGCATGTAGAAAATAAAAACTGCAATTGACCTTTTTCTTAATTTAAATTACGGAATTAACCGGAATCATGATGTTTGTTATTATATTTTCTGAGATTGCATTGGATATGTGGTCTAGTTATATTGTCATTGCACTGTTTTTTTTACAGAACTTCAACAATAATAAAAGAAAATGTACGTAAAAATGTGTAAGTCAAAACAACTCAATACTTTAATGCATGCAATATTTTAAATTTATTTTATATTTAATACGTTATCATTTAACTGATAAGCAAAATTATTCTGCGGGTAAGGAGCACAGAGGTTATTGTGCTACTAGAACTTGTGCTAGGTTATTGTGCTAATTAGAACTATTGCTCTACAATTTAGAAGAAGAAGAAAAAAGAAAATTGAAGCTTACTTATGCATCCGGACAACAATACCTTTAAACTTTAATTTTAACCACATCTTTCAATGTTTTGAATTAATAGACTATTTAGAAAAGAGACTGTTAAACAAGAGTCTTTTTAAGAGACTGTTAGACTTTAAAGTATAAGTTAAAATTCTGTTTTTTAAGACTCTTTTGATTCTGGGTGACATATTTTAGTAAGTTTGGCTAATATGTGAAAATTTTAAAAGTTTCCGACTACTAGCAGCTTACATTTATTAAAGTAAACAAATAAAGAAGTAAACAAATGAAGATATAACATTATAGTCTGTATAACATTAAACAGACTAACTTTAGCTTTTATGAATTTACGCTTCTAATACCACATCTTCCACACATTTCCTTAAATATTAATATAAAATAATAGTTTAAAAAATATCTTTTAACTAATGACACGTATCAATCAGCATATAAAACCAATATTCCGTAATAAATGTTTTTATCTTTTCCTGATTTTCAAAAGTAAATGTTTAGACATCTGAGTTTGTTATTTTAAAAGTGTTATTTAATTAACAAACGATAAACAAGTTGAAAATATAGTGTCAAGAGTACATTATTACACCTCAATTTCTCTAAGTATTAAGATATTTTTAAAAAAAAGGCAATTAAGAGCCCATTTCACTTATAATTTTCTTAAACCGAAAGTAAGATCGATCAAACTTATTTTTTTCCAACCGAAATAACATTTGATTACTTCCTAACTTAATCTAAAATAAAATTTCATTCAAATTAACGAGAAAAAAAAAGGTTCTGGAAGACATAAATTAACCTACTACAATCATGAACCTTGGTTTTTTTTTCTTTCAAAAGTGCTAAAAGTTATTGTTTCGAAACCCACATGACAAAAAAATTTTTTTTAAACAAATAGCTATTAACATTCAATCAGGTTTTTCTATTCCCATTCACAAATTGTTTCTAGAACTAATTATTAAAATGTGTCCCACAAGTTTTAGTCTACATTCTTTCTGGAAACCTTAAAAAATGTTGAAATCACATTTTAAGTTGAATCCCTTTTTTTGGCCTCTGGTTGTGTAAAAGATTTCCTGTAGTCTCGAAGATGGTTTGTAACCTAAATTTTTTGTGTCTTAAAAATATCACTTTCAGAAAGATATTTTACAGTGTTCTAGATAAAGGTTACCTAAGTACCAAACTTTAGTTACACAAGTGCTTGAGAAGAAGTACGCAAACTTTACTAGAATAAAATTTTATTGAATTTTGGATAAGTACGTATTTTTAAGTGGCTTCCCTAATTGATCTTTGCTATTACAAAATAGAAAAAACATTGAAAAATTTTACAGTATAAAAATAAAACTGAGAATTGAGAAAAAGATTTCTTTCAGAAAAAAGAACTGTGTAAAGATAAAAAAATTTTCTGTTTTTAATCGTTACCCGCCTGTTGCAAATTTTTTTTTACAGACTTTCCCCGTATATTTGTCGGTTAAAAACCTTTCGTTCACCATTTTTTCTCAGTTTTTCACTCTAATCATAAACGGATCAAAACTGTCAATTCGAATTCTAGTCTTTGCCAAGTTTTGCTTAGCGTGACGCAACTTTATATTTTTTAAGATTTTTCTTTATAAGCAATTGCTAGAGCTCTGTGGCTCAGAAGACGGAGTGCTCGGCTTCCAAATGAGATGACGCAAGTTTGAATCCTGCCCTTGACTGGTCACGCGAATGCTGTTCCTTTCTCACAATGACCCCAATGTTAAAACAGTACAGTTTGTTAGTTAAAATTACAGTACTTATGAGCTTAAAAAGCAGTTTTTAAAAGACAGTCTTTTTCTACGAAATAAACGGTTTCTTACCTGCACTGTAAATTTAACAATTCTCTTTACAGTGAGTGTTTAAAATTTCAAACCAATGAGTTATCTTCAGTTATTTATATCAAATGTTTGAGTGTTATACTGAAATTGACGGCATACTTAAAACTTTGAAAGTAAATATCAACAATTCTTATTTTTTCAACAAAAAATAAACTTGCACATTATCCAATGAATTAGTGGACAATTAAGATAACTTTTAATTAAATACATGTTATTTTCATGAGAATTCTATCGAATATTATATATATATTATTTCCCCCCTTTTTTTTCTTCTTTTTAAATACATCGGGATAGTTAAACCTTTCAAATGTTAGACCGATTTGATTCATTTTTAATTTTATTGTTTAAATTTTCAAAAGTTATATTTGAATCATTTTTTTTATTACCATACTACTCGCTTAACTTATTCATTATGAAATTGAACAACATTTGATTATAGCGTATAAAAAATAAATCTCTTTAGCTTATTATCATTTCCCTATTCTAAAATGAAATTTAATGATTTATGTTTCAAAATAAATGTAGGAGGAACGTTCAACAATTGTGTGAACTAATACTAAATTCATGATAGATAACTTTTACTATGCATTTTGACTTAAAAATAATTTTTTTATTACAGCATTTTATAACTATTTATTTTCTATTCATCAATATTTATAACGATGATTATTGTATTGTACAATTGTTACTTGAAATAAAAAGTAATAAAAAGCTTACTAAATTGCTTTAAATCTTTAACTTATGAGAAGATTATAAATGAAAAAGCAATAACTAAATCTTAACTATACCATACATATTTAAAAAATAACAGTGTTTTGATTAATAAAAACCACTTTATTATATTTTTACTGTATTTTCGTGCATTAAATGCCTTCTCCGATTGTTTATGTTATTACAATATTTCCAATATATATAAACGGCTAATTTTAATTAGCACAATCTTAAGCAAAATTTATTTCTTCCTTAATTTCTTTCTTTCTTTCTTTTTTTTTGCAAGTTTAGTGCAGAAAGTTAATTAAAATTTATTGCTGGATATGATTAAGAAAACGCAAAAGAAAAATCATGTGATAACTCACTTCTGGTGATAGTTTTAGCTTTTATAACAATTATTTTATGTCAGGTATATTTTTAACTCAAATATAGATTCCATTTAATATAAGATTTGTTCCCTTTTTATAGACTGTATGTCGACGATTGCTTTACATTGATTGTCAATCCTGAATATTATACTGTTAGAATTTTGTATTAAAGAAAATTATATGATAGAAAATTTTAGTTAGAATTTTATATAATAGAAAAAAATATTATCCAAAAATTGAATTAGTATGGTATGAAATCTACAAAGATGTCATAAATTTTACCCTATCCCTCTCTCTAGCCTAAAGTGTCTCACTTCACCATACCCCTTGTCACATGTCACACCATATTATATAAACATATATTTGCAGTTCAGCACTACCAATTGAACTGCAGCCTCAAGCCTCTTTCAGATTTCATGTTTAAACGTGCTTTAATGACGTTTGTAAGAAGAACAATATAAATTATTATGCGCATACCTGTTTTAAAAAAGAAAAAAAATTAATTTACTGATTTTTAAACGCTTTTATTTTAACCAAAATGTAAAATGTCCCACTTCCTTACTCTTGTCACGATTTCACGAACCCCTCCTCTCTCCTCTAAGCGTGACATCATTTATGTATGATCCCTTATGATGACAAATATGTTATGTATATGAAGCAAATATGTATAATTGATTTATTTAATATTCTTTCTATTTTACTGCCCTAATTGTTCTAGAATCCAAAGATAACGGATAATGCAGACTGGAACTGGCAATTAATAATGGGAAATTGTTCCTATACCTTTTTAGTGTTTAGTAATTCTTTCGCGAGCATTAATAACGAGTAACAAATACAAACAAAATATTGCGTCTCGTTTCTTCTAAATTCCAAATTAATGTTTAGAAATTTGTAATATAGTATCTATGCATTGTTAACAATTTTTATTGCCCTTGAACTGTCGCCCCCAAGCAATCATTAAAAAAAAATTCTGACTGTAAGTTCCAGTTTTCAAAGCATGACGAACTCTTTGGAAAATTAACTTTCTTCGAAAAAAAAAGGGGGCAGACAAAACATATACTAACTTGGAAAAAAAAATTACAGTTCGTTTAATTTCCTTTCTAAATTTAGAATTTTTTTTTCCTTTACTGTTACTAAAGGATATAGTTATTCTTTCCGCAGCGATAGATCGTGTAGGGAAAAAGCATTTCTTTTAAGTGAATGTTTTTTTTTCTTCCATTCATTATACGTGTTTCTCATTTTGACTAAACAAGAATTTAAAGATAAATTTGTCACAGAAAAATCATACACCACATAGAATCTAATCTTACTTTCCTCAATTAAACTTCTTTAATTCATTTGCAGTTTTATCAATTTCATTGTTAGTCAATTATTAAGCTTCATTTAAGAAGAAAAATGCAGCTATTTTTTTCAGGCTTAGAGTTTAATAATTTCATATCGATGCCATTTTAATTGGTAAATAATTTTAACCAAATATATATATATNTAAAATTGGTTACAATTAGTTATTGTTCTGAGTCCATTCTGTGTTTATAAGCACTTCAATTTAAATAAAAGTATTTTGCATGACAACTTTTGAATACTGCAATAAACAA
Organism: Parasteatoda tepidariorum; assembly: GCF_043381705.1. Taxonomy (NCBI): domain Eukaryota; kingdom Metazoa; phylum Arthropoda; class Arachnida; order Araneae; family Theridiidae; genus Parasteatoda; species Parasteatoda tepidariorum. The sequence continues at coordinate 60,686,217 of NC_092208.1, forward strand.
TTACTTTTAAAATTTCATAGTATTAATTGAATGTAAATTAATTTAAATTTATGCAAAACTGTTGTACTTAGTTTAAAAAATTAATATATTGAATAATCTTATTATAATTAATAACTACATTTTACATAATTTTAAATTAAAACAAGTTTAATTTAGAATAATTGAGTTTTATTTCTCGTTTGATTTAAATAAATATTAGTTTCTAATTTTAGTGCTGATGTATAATAAATTATAAAAACTTTTGTATAATAAATTGTTGCATTGATAATATAGCCCTATCGATTGCAGTTTTATTCCTATTGATGTGTTACGGTATCATTTTTCTCCCTTTTTTTTATTTTCAATTTAAGATTCATGTTTTTGATTGAAATGGAGGTCATGGATTATTTTTTCTTTCATTATTGTATGCTTCGAAACTTTAAGGTATTTATTAACAAGTTTTTGTTTTCTAGGGCTAATTTGGAAACGTTATGCAAGCCAGATGCTTTCCACTAATAATCCTTATCATTTCTTTATTAGGTAAGATCTATCATATTTCATTCTGCTTTCTCTTAAGCTTAGCTGGGACCTTCACTGTAAAAAATTCCGGATCAAATTACGGTCTTAAGTCATTGCACTTTGGGTGCAACATCCGCAAAATCCATTTTTATCGTAAAATACTAAATTGTAATTTTTTTTTACAGTAATATTTATTTAATTATTGTGATTCAGTAATTTGACCGTAATTACTACTGTAAAAATTACGGTACAGATTTTTCGTTCCGTAATATGTTCCGGTATGAATTCCTTTTACAGTAAAAAGTACCGGCACGTAGAGTGTCGGTACTTTTTAATCGTAATTTGATCTAGAATTTTTCGCTGTGCAAAATTGGTTTGAAGCTGGCATTGAAATGTTTAAGACGATTACTGTAAAGTTTTAGGACATTAAATTTTCACTGGCAGCTCCCTACAGGCAACTGTGCAATAAAAAACGTGCAAACACTGGCTGTTTTTTTTTTTTTTTTTTGAATACTCTTTGAAAAAAAACTTAACTGTAAATTGTACTATATTCTAGTATTCTAGTAGAATTTTTTTTTCAATTTTTAGTGGCATTTTAGCAAGTGTTTTTACAAGGGCTGTTTTTTTGGATGCTTTTTTTCCATTTGCCAAATATTTTAGTCTTCTTATCCAATAGAAAAAGAGTTTCCAGTAATATATATATAAAAACCTTTACTATGTCCGGTTTTTCAATGGAAATTGATCTTTCGATTTTTTATAATAATAAACTTTTGCAAAATTAAATTTACTTATAAATTTAATAACTATTATTCACTATTAATTATTATGAAATCCAGAAAAAAATTAAAACTTCCGTGTAAGAACTCTAAGAGCTAAATTATCAATATATCTAAATTTAGATACCATGAAAATATATGATGAAATAGCAGATTTTAAAGAACTAAAATTTACCTGTAAAACCATATTATCATTTTTTTGGTCGTTTTAACAAATCGATTTTCATAACAGGTTAGTGGTTTAATCTGTTTTCGTTCTTAATCTTTCGTGACGTTGTAACAAAAATAACTCGGCCCAAGACATAAATTTCGTTCTTGATACTTAGTGAATGCGGAAAAGATTTTAAAAAATGAACAGCCTTCATTTTCTTTGATATACAAAATCATAAAGCGGTTTAACAAGTGAAATTTAAATTTGACTTGTAAATAGGAAGAATTGTTATGTAAATTAAGTTGAAAGGTCAATTTATAATTTGTTTATGAAACTGGGCAAGAAGATGAATAATTATTTATTCTTTTAAGTATTAGATAAAATTAGCTGATTACTACTATAAATTATGTTAAGATTAAAGGTTGGCATACTCTTCGGAATAATTTAATTTTCTGTTTTTTGGAAATTATAATGCTTGTGTACTGTACGAATCTAGAATTTCCATCAGTAAGATAGAATTTTTTTTTTTTCGTTCCCTTTAACATTTTAATTGTGCGGATGAAAGAAATGGCGATATGAATTAGATATTTACACGTTTGCAAAACAATAAAAATATATTTTCTGTAATTTGTCTTTAATTTGCTTACCCAAAACTCTTCTCCGTCAGCTTTGAACTAAAATGTTCCTGCAATAATCAATACAAAAATTATTACAAATTATGTCAAAATACATTCGTTTTTTCATATTTATATTTTCAACTAATGAGCAAGTGAAGATAAATAATGATATTTTGAATCTGAATAACGATATTTTTGATATTTTAATCCTTGTTCAAATTGAAGTCGAAAAATTAGAAACATTAGGATATCAGACTAATAGTAAAGCAATGTAAAAGCTAAAGACGATATTAAAATCTAACAACTTGCTATTAAAAAAATGGGCACAAAACACATTAAAAACTGTTTAAGATCCCAAGAAAATAGAGACTCTTTGAAAGGTGATTGTTGCAAAAACTTTCAAATTTCATGAGACAGTCAAACTAGTTTCATCAGCAAGTCTTTCATCACAACTTCCTCACTAGTGATGATATACATTTGATAGTGTTTTCGTTCCTTTCCACGGATTAACAAACATAGGTTTTTGATCCTCATGTGTATATATTTGTATATTTTCATTATTTCATAAACTGACAAAGATTTTGGAACCAAAAAGTAAATTATACACGCGTATGACAAACTTTCAATATTTTTCAAAATTGTCTTTGCATAGAAGCCTTGTTTCAAGTTAATTAATTTATACTTCACTTAAATTTTAATTAAAAATTTCTAATTTTAATCCTTAAATCTTAGACTAGTTTATTTAATAATTCTCTTAAACTAAACTTAATACCCTAAAGTTCAAGTATCCCCCACATGCAATAAAATTTGTAAAATCAATCCCACATTGATTTGTTCTACTGAGTTTGAATTTAAAAATACCTTTATGTCCAACTTCAATCATAAACCAGTTTTTCAACACAGAAGCTTTGTTATAAATTCATAAAATAACGCTACTCTTAAATTTTGCTACGAAATTTTGAATTTGAGTTCTTGAACAAGTTTAATTTATTAATTGATTGAACAAGTTTATTTATACAAATTTATTAATTTATTGAACAATTTAATTCACATTTATCCTAATTTACAAATTTCTTGAACAAGTTTAATTTATTAATCCGAATTCGCTTATTCCTCAACAAATATAATTTATTAATCCAAAATTTGAACGTCTCTTAAACTAAGCTTAGATTTTAAAATTTGAAATATCCTCCCACCATTCAATAAAATTTGTAGCATCGGACCCAAATTGTTTTGTTCTACTAGGTTTGAGCTAAGAAGTAAGTTACGCACGCGTATGACAAACTTCAATGGTGTTTTTACCATTAACTTAACACAGAAGCCTCGTTCTCAATTCATACCTGCAGATCAAAAAAACAAAAACAAAGTCCGGAAAAAACTTTAAAATATGGATGAGCATATTGTGAAAAGAAAAGTGTGTCTAGTGAGCTCTATTTTGCATTCTGAGATGAAACTGGGTCATGGCAAGCACTTTTATTCGACGATTATGGCATACAGGTGGTGGCAGACTGAAAATTTAATTTTACGAGTCTGGTTCAAGGTTCCTTACACCCTCCAAAGAAATTTATCTATTGTTTTACAAACAAAAAAAAATTGCTTTTCACTTCAGTGAGTTTCTTCGGCCATTAGACATGCTTCGGATCCGATTGTATTTCAATATGTTTGCCGTGTTTATGGTGCTGAAACAGAGAGATATTTATTCGTAGTGAATGAAATGGAAATTGAAATCAATTTTATTAGGATTTTAAAGAAAAGCTAAATCAAAAAAACTCTTATCATTTTGAATTATTTATTTGTTACTTTCGGAAGAAAGTAATCTGACCATAAATTGAATGAAAAAAATAAATTAAAAACAATGTTTTTGAGGTACACGGAAGAAAAAGAATGTGATTTTACTTTTGTCAGATACTTACCGAAAAACTTGAACCATTTTCAAAAAGCTAGTAAATTTTAGATCGACAAATAGATGTCAACAGTCAGGAAGATATTTTCCTTTGGCAGTTTGTTTTTGTTTATGTTATATATAAAATGAGATTGTTTGAAAAGTGCAATTTTATTCCAAATATGGCGCCATATATTCGAAATGTAGTTTAAAACTAGTTTTTATCACAAGAAATGTCTTTAATTGCCATACTTTATTTACAAAATATTGAAAAAAAACCTTAAACTCATGTTTTGAAGTGAGTTTATACACAATTTTTTCAGATAACGATTAAATTTATGCCTCTCAATTCTTAACATTTAACTATTCAACAGTTTAAACTTAATTGAAAGATAATGTAGATTGAGTATAAAGTATAAAATAGCTTAACTTTCAAACAATGAAAACTTGACAAAAAAATGTCGGTTTCACTTACATGAGTATTTTTACTCACACATATATTTCAAATAGGAGAATTTGTGTGATTTATATGGAGAATCAAATACCAAATCTTGCAACAAAGTTAACTAGTAACTGAAAAATATATTTATATAAAATACAAATTTTCATAAATAAATAATAAACATGGTCATAAATAAATTATTAACATGTTAAATTTTTGAAATGCAAAAGTAATTCGAATTTTTAATAATTCCTCTATTTTCTCTTATAATCTAAACTAAGTAGGAATCATAATAGTTTTACATATTTTTTTAATAATTTGCACCCAAAAAACGAAAGGTTTTTTTTTTGATGCAGTACAACAAAGTGTAGTCCGATATACAAAACTGTTAACTACATAATTGTCTTTCTATTTCTGTTATTTTCAATATTTTAATTCAAAACTATTTACTTATTTCTTTCAGTTTGTTCAACAGCTGATAAAAAACCATCTCACAAATTGGTAAGCATTTTTTTAATTAATGATTATTAGTAAGTCACTCTTTATTTTCAACAAAGTTATGTAATCCTTGCTACTAAAAGGCGTAAAGATGCCTAGAATGTGGCAATAGATACGTATTTTATTTTATTTTTTAATCGTGTCCATGGACAATTAAATGGCCTCGTGTGCCTTCAAAATAGCATCCGCAAGCTCCAGTACATCATTACTGTAAAGGATCTGAAGCCAGTGGCGCCATACTCACTGGTTCTTCAGAGGGTGGTAGAAGGGAAACAAAATACTTTCCGCGGACCAACAGGTAGAAGTCCAACCTTTCGAGGCTCTGGCAACCCTCCTTTTCCATGGACAGTGCAATAGATATGAAAAGAAGGGAGAGATATTTCCATCTTATGCTTTGGAATGGGTGCTAGTAATCAGAAATCAAAAATTAAATAAATTTGCAATGCATATTCTCTTAATTGAAATTATGATATTGGATTTGTTATGTAGTCTACTTGTGAATAATTACTATCAAAATGTTCGTGCATAACTGAAGAACTTGGACAAGTCGTTGTTATATGAACATTTTCTGCAATCCAATATATTGCTAAGTTGGACCACATCATCGTAATTTTTAAACTTAATTACACCAAGAAATAGTTCAGGTTGAACAGCAACATGGTTTAATTCAACACTTTATTAAGGTTGTATGGAATTTATATCGTATTATGGTTCAAGGCACCGATACTAAGGTCCAACGTTAAGCATTTAGAGAGAATGAACCTTCAGTTACAGCTTTTTGTTTTTGTTTTACTTATAAAGCATTTTCAGGACTTTATTACTGAAATCCAATATATTTCGACTAAACTTTTTCCTTCAATTTTTTTCATGTGTTTTCATAAATTATTATATAAATTGAAAATTATATATTTGGGTGTTGTTGTTTTTGATGCATTAGGACGCTTTTAGTTGAACCTATAGGGTAACTGTTTCGAAATTCAATTATGGCCTCACAATTTTTTAATTTGAAACATCGACGAACATAAACTGTAAAAACAAAATTCCCAAAATTGAGCAAAAATGTATCAAAATCGCTTTGACACAAATAATAGTCGAATACAAAAAAATCCATGCATTCAAAATTAAACTCATTTTTGAGCAAAATGCATAGTCTCAATATTGATAAGGAGGGAGATATATGTGAGAGAAATGTTTGTTGACTGCCGGCATGATAGGGATCGAGGTTCTAGTAGGATGCTCTAACCACCACAGATGCACACCCTAAATCCGGGGAGAGCTAGAAAGCTTTATCGTTGGGACCGAAATTTAATAAAAAATTGTTGCTTGCTGAGCTGTAGTACGCTTAATTACTGAAAATTAAGTACATAGAGAGTAAAATAAAATGAGTAGCTTTAAAAACATTTATTATATTTTTTTTAATATTATCATGATTTCTGCTTGGGCTTTTATAAATACATTTATTATTATTAAAATTTTATTCATTATTTGTTGTTTTTTTCCCCATGAACTCAATTGAAGAGAATGCCTTCATGCGTATCAATTTAAAATCATATTCTACATGTCTCATGCTTTATAAGCCTCTTGTTTAACAGCAGTGAGCGTTAAAAGACGATTTAATCATGAATAATTCAAATGCTACTCACAAAAGCATCTTTATACCAATTGAAAACAAATACCGTAACGATGCTCTAGTTTTTATGACATGAGAAACTTTCTCTGCGCACATCTGATTGTCACTCCCAGCCAAGTAAGAAGTTACCCCAAAAATTTAATTTGAGCAATAAAGTGTAATATGTCAGTAATTGTGGCGCTTTAAAGAGTTAAACCATTTAAGTGATTACTGTTACCTTTCCTTTAATTCAAATTACTGTAAGTCGTAAAAAAAGACTGTCTGAAATAGTAACTTCATTGAAAATTGAAAAAAGCATTATTACCAATCATATGTATCTCTTAATTGCTTTGAATTTTAAATAAAAGTGGCGTATTGTTTAATCTTCACAGTTACTCGTCATAAAATAGTTATCAGCAAACCTTATATAGATTTTCTTGGAATAAAAACAAACCTTTTTTTAAAATTTATTTAAAAGGTGCATGTTTAAATTTACCATGTCATTTTATGCTTGTTAATTATTTTATAAATTCATTAAATGGCTATTTTCAAAAATCTATATTTAGGGTTATAAAACATGCATTTTGTTTCTTATGTTCCATAAAATTATAAGAAGACTTTTAAAATTCATTTCGTTGTCTTAACAATCATATATAATGTATCAATTATAATGCATAGAATATTTCGTATTTTGTGTACTAATGTGCATCAAGTTATGTTCATTTTCAGCAACCCTATTTTAATTTAAAGTAATACTTTTTGCAAAACTTTCGCTCAAATTAATTACTTGTTATTCAAATGATTATTTTGTAATAGACATTCTTAAAAACTTTTGAGTGTTGACCGATTTGCTCAGATTTGTTTTAACTTTAATCCGATTATCATTTGACTCAAATTCTCATGCAATTTAAATCTTGAACTTGATAAAATTATATAATCTTAAGCTTGATTACGCGATACTGAAGTTGAATTAGTAATGTAAAAAGGTTTTTATTTAAAACAAGCAAATTTGCACCATATTATGCACGGTATTTACAAAGTAACGTTAACCGACAACCGTGTTAAAATTTAACCAATTTTTCTGCAAACGTATTTAGAATATACACAATTGATAACTGGGAAAACAGGTTCTCGTTCCACTGCCTTATTTCTTTTAGCTTTAATATGCTATTACTTTTCCATGTGCTATTTTTTGCATGCCTTTGACTAATTTAAAAGCTTTCCACAAAGAAAAAAATAAATCTAAATGTGAAAGGTCAATACAAAAACTAATGAAACCGAACTTTTGATTTGTCACTTTAAAAATGAAAAACCAAATATTGTGATTGGTAACATCTAACGTCAATCAGTAGTTTACATTTATTTTTTCAATATTCGATGTTCTTATCAGTTTCTGTTTCTATACTCTGTTGCAAGTTAAGAAAAAATCATTAGCCCTATAACGAAGGCCTGTTTGCGTCTAAGTGCACGCCAAATGGAAACGAAGCTCCCAGCGCGAGCGTACATCAATATCGCCACCTCCATCTCTAAAAGCAACAGTGCGCAATTTCCTTTTTCTTACTTTCTTATTAACAACTATAATCAATTAACAAGTAATAAAGAATTAATAAAAAAGATATCTTAAATATGGAACAAATATACGTCTTTTTATTCACATTTAAAGAAACTGATGGAACAATAATCGCAATTGTTTCTTGCAGACGATTTTCTTCTACGAAACAAAAGTAAAAAAATTTTTACCTCGCATTTGATTTGTTAAGTGCATGTCATCATAAGACGCTCCATTTTTAGTGATCCAATCAAATCCAATGCTCTTGCAACGTCATGGAGTTGTAACGAATGTTCTTCTTATCTATCGGAATATGTCGCCATCATTAGGATTCCAGTAAGAATACGAAATTATTACCTTTTTTAAAAATAACTCTATGATATATATCGTAAAAGATAACACGAGTTATATTTCTAAATAACGTGTTAACTTTTAAAAACTTTAATAGTGTTTTGAAAGCATATTTGTATAATTTGATAACGAAATAAAACGGAATTATATGCAGTCTTGGATGATCACTTAAATCCTATACCGTAATAGTCTTTTCTTAACTTGCGAAGTATAATCGTCCTCAAATCTAAGTTAATTTCACGCAGAAGCACTTCCATTCTTCATAATTTTTCTCTTTTGTAACCACAGGTCAAGAGACAAGTTCCGCCTCGACCTGGAGGCGAACGTACTTCGTTTCCACTTTCAAGAAGCAGACAGTTCCCACCTCCTGAAGAGCTAGAAGAATCAGAATACGAGGACATCAGTGAAGATGATGAACCTGGAGTGCCGGCATCTTCTTTTAGGGGACGACAACCTCCCCCGTTGTATGATTACTCTGACGAACAGATTGTTACAGAAGCACCTAAAATTACAACAGCCACTCCACCAAAGTCAACTTCGAGACCCAATATTTTCAATAGCAGGTCAAATAATGTTCAATTAGCACTGTAATATTTTTTCTATCTGTGTATGTTTCCAGGAAAAATACCCTTTTTCGATTCAACAATAGCCATTACATTCTAGTGATTAATCGTCTACTTTATATCAACTTAAATGGTTTATATTTCTAAGCAAATTAGTTGATTACTAAACACGTTCAACAAAAAACAAACTTCTAATTCTCTCGGTGGTACACATCTTTATACATTCGGGATACACGACAGAAATACTCTTTTAATAATAGAGCATGGTTTTTCGTAGAGACCACTCCTAATCTACATTTTTGGGGGGTAAAGTGTACACCTAACGAATCACAACATACGAATCGAGCCACGTAGCGAGACAGAAAATATTAAAACCTGCTTGATTGAGAAAAGAGGTTAAATTGGACTGTTAGAAATACTTCCAAGTTTCATCAAGCAATCAAACCTGTTTCGATGTTTTTCATTCCTTATTTCTCACTAGTTATTCAAAAGATTTCGATGGCGATTTTTCTCTCGATTAATTATTAGTTCTTGATAGCTGTTTTGCTTAGTTTTTTATGTAGATTTAAAAATAATGTTTCAAGGGTGGTAATTAGGAAAATTCTTGTATATTTAAAGAAAAGCTAGTAACTAGCACATTGTAGAACTAGTTAATTAGCACTAGTAATTAGCGTCTCTTCTTTTGATAACATAATTTTATATTTGAAGCAATTAAAAAATTTATAAATTATTAGGTCTCATACTTTGATTTAGATTGTGTGGTATCTGTAATTCAATAATAGTTTGCAATTAATAGTTTAAAATAATTAAAAGGTTATCTGCCAACCCCAATTTTAATTTTTTTCTTATTTAATTGCTGATTAAATATGCAATGCATTTCATCATAATCGGTATCAATTATACCAAATAATATCTCAATTATTTCAGAATTTATGACATTTTTTCAATTAAAATTTACATTTTCTATACCTTTTTAATGTAGACATACGCTACAGCAATAACGCTAGTTGTGGATTATTAATTGAATTGAATTTAAAAGGTTTGACACGATTTGAAGAGTTTAGTCTTTAAATTTATAGTTTTAAAAGAGAATTTAACATTTGACTTCTTCGTCCTACTTAATGTATTTATTCGTCGTACAGGGTGAACTCAAGACCTAAATTTGGAGTCCAGTTCTCTACTAAGCTCAGTAGCACAACAGCTGCACCTAAAACGTCAACAGCTTCTAGCTCTAATCCTCGTTTCAGAGCCACTCCCGCTCAAAGTCAAAGATTAGATGTAGTTGCAGATATTTTAAACAAGCCACCTCCTCAACGTTCATCTTCAAGAGCTATATCCCCTTCCAGAACAGCTAATGAAAACTCCAATCAGAAACCTACTCCTAAAAGTCCAGTTGCATCTGATCAAGTTTCACGAAGGTACCCATTAAAAATTATTAAAATACTTTTGTTGCTTGTTTTAAAACTGCTGATTAAGTACTTGACTGAAATTAGAAAACTGGCTAGTTTCTTTAAATTGGTCAGATTTTGCGTAGCTGCAATAAAACTGATTACAATACTTGCTTATTTACACACTTATTTAAAAATTATATATTGTTCCGGTATTTTACTACAATTTAGAGAAATATTTTGATTGCTCATATTCCTGTTTATTATTTTATTTTAATTATAGTTTTTAATCAGATGTTTAATTAGTTTGTTATTCATTCTAGAACTCATTAAACTACTTTAAAATGCTATGAGAATAAGTGTGGTCTATATAAAATAAATAAATAAATAAAAAATAAAAATACAAATAAAAAGAAGAAGAAGCATGTGATTGTTTGATTTGACACAATACTCAACATATTGGTTGCTATTAGAGATTTATGATGACCACATTTCTTATTTCCTGGGACATGTTGAGCCTATTTACTTCGCATCTCAATCACAAAAAAGTCGTCTTTTTTCAATATTTTCTTTAATATTTTTTGTAATTTTGATTAACGTAATACCCGGAATGAGTGAAAAGAATATTAAAACAAGTACGGCTGCCAATGTGTTAATATGCATAGTTTCAATTGAAAATTGCTAGCAACTACCATTGAGTTTCAGTACTAAATAAGATAATTATTTGTTGTTGTTGTTGCTGTCTTGTTTATGACAGTGGTAGATATTTTCAAAAGTTTGGAGAATGAGTTTTGAGTGTTCTGGTGCCTGAAGACTTGATAGGATGTCCTCTGGTGGTCAGTCGAGTTCAAAAATTGCAGTCATAATTCTGTCTGACAGTTGCAAAGATGTTCTGGAGTTAATTGTGTTTGGGGGCAAGATCTGCATATGGGTATAATCTGATCTTGTCTGAGGAAATCTTCATGTCCATGAAATGGCCGTACGGAGTCTTAATAGAGCGAATAAGAGAATTATTTAAGACAGTGATCTATACAAACATTCTATTATATAAGGATCTAAATAATTCAAAAATTTAAACTAAATTACAATCTATTACGCAACTGTAAATTTTTTTTATTTAAATTTCCACCCATAAGGTTGAGTTACAAGCAAACTATGTTTTAATAGTTATATATATTCTTTGCTATATGATAGCAATATAGGTTATTTATTTTATATATTTTTTTTTTCAGAAGTGAAAGTAGTGGAAATTCACGGATCCGAATGAGAGCAAGACCAAGAACTAGGTCAACAACAACTACAACCACGACAACTACAACTGAAGCCGTACCAGAAGAGTATTATTACTATTATGAAGATGACGATGAAGCTTCCAAAAATCAACCAATCGCTACTACAACTAGCACAACTACAACAACCACCACTCCTCGTCCTTCCTTACCTAAACGACCATCCTTGAGCAATCGACGACCTACAGCTGACAGAAATAGCCGACCAACATCAAGACCTGTCATTAAATTTGATATAGAATCACAGTTTGTACCTCCTCCTGAGAAACCAGTTGACGTAATAAAACCAAGTAGCAACAAGCCAAGACCGACATCAAACCGAAATAGTAAACCAACATCAAGATCTGTCGTGAAATTCGATCCGGAATCTCAATTCCAGCCTCCTCCGGAAGAGGTCACAGATACTGAACCTTCTACTTCTGCTCCTAAAAGATTTACAACAAGCACTACAACAGAACCTCCTGGTGGTTTCGGGGACATACCTATTCATCTCCGTAATCGATACAAACCTAGAACGGATGGTCGTTTTATTGATTTCTTGAGAGATCCAAATCGTCCAAGGGAACTGAAAGGTTTTGATTTAACAGACTATCCATTTTATGTGAGAGTTCCTGAGGATATCGTTTTTGAATGTGATGATAAAAAGGACGGTTATTATGCCAGTGTGCCTCATAAATGTCAGGTAACTAATTAATTTGCCATTAAAAATTGTGTCAATAAAAAACTTACTCTTAGGTTTAAAGTGAAATTTGTATATACTAAAAATAGGAATAATTTTGATGACTTCAAGGAAAAGATTTTCATAAAAAAGGTATCTTTTAAATCTTAATTAAGGTCTAGTGAACTAGTTTTTCTGTTTTTCCTTAAGTGTATAATAAAACACAATATTCATTAAAATATTAATACAGAGTTATTAACCTTACATAAATAGCTACTCTGACAATTTGGTTAAAATTTTGTATTGTAGAACAATCAACACTAATTAAAATCTACAAGTTAGAACTGATATCGTTAAAGAGATTTAAATCTCCAAAAAAGTTCATTATACGCAGGTAACTAATGAGTTTTATTTGAAATTCTCCTTTTTTGCTTAAGAATTCTGTTTCAACAAAAATTGCATAACATCGCACAGCACAACACATTCAATTTTTACTGTACAGTTCTTTTTATTAAAATTTACTTACTTTCCTGCTAACGGAAATAATGTGATAAAATTAAAATTAACAAAATTAAAATTAACAAAATTTACTGATTATTACCTCATATTTGCTTTTTTTTTTCCTTTTCATTTTTGTGCCTGCTTCCTTTAATATATCGCAATTTACTGAAGGAGATGCGTTCGTAAGTGCAATATATTTGGTAAATTGTTTCAACGACAGAGCTATGTTGCAATCTGCATTGATTTACCTTTTCATGGTACTACTGCATCAATTAAGTATAAGTATTCAATCTGTCTAAAAATCTCATTGTTTGCGTTTCCTACCTATTTAATGTACAGACGCCAGAAAAATTCACCAATTGAAAAACTCACAATATTTTCACTTACATAATTTTACTGGAGAGGTTTCCTTGTAAGCCGAATTTGATTTTAAATATACCCAATATTAAGTGAATCATAAATTCTGTTGTAATTGAAATTATTTGTATTGTTTTAGTTGTTCCACTACTGCTTTGCTGGAGCCCGTTACGATTTCTTATGTGCCAACTACACCTTATATGATCAGACGACTTTCACCTGCCGTTTTGCCAACAATGTTGATTGTTTGAGCTCTGAGAAATTCTACTACAGAAATGACGACTTGTGGAAGGAGACGACTACAACTTCAGCCCCAGAAACGACAACGAAGAAAAGAAGGCCTCGACCTAGGGACTATGACTACGACGATGAATATGATTACGATGAATATGATGAGGAAGATGAACCTGGACGCAGGAGGCGACCATCGAGGAGGAGGCGTAACAGGAGGAAGAATAAACGCAAGCAGCAAGATGAGGAAGAAGAATAGATGAAGAATATCTTCCTATAGAAACATGTTCTTCGAATAATGAAAAATCATTGACGTTAATTTGAGATGTTTCATTGATATCATAAATAGGTATCTTTGGAATATAGCAAATGTTCGAAAAGGTGGAAAAGAATTTCATTCTTTATCCTTGCATTGATCTTATATCGTTGCCAAATGTTGTGATTGTGGGGCTTAGTTAATTTTAATTAAATGTTCAAATGATGATAGATATGCTTTTAATTCATCGTTCCTTGTGAGTAGTTGAATTTCAAACAATAAAAATAAATTTCTAATGTCAAATTTGACGATTAATTAAAGGCATTGCTATCACATGTTTGTTTAGTTAGTGAAGTATATTTCAATGTAAATAAATATTGTTTCAGTTAGGAAAAGATAAATTGAAAATACTTAAGTTAAATATAATGTAGTTCCTTGCAGTTTTGTTTCATAATTTCTTTTATTCAAATAAAAATAAAACAGTTTTAGTTTATTAATAGCAATGTACCATTTGTGCTGTGATCCATTTAATTTCGAAGCATTGCATTTAAGTAAATTTTTTGTCTTTTGTTGTGCATCAAGGAATTTTTTTTTAAATAGATAAATTTAGAATTATCTGTTTTGAATTTGTTTAAATATCATTGAGCTTTATTGAATGAAATATAAGTAAGTCACTTTTCAATGTATTTTCCAAAGCGTATTTGTTATTTAATTCATTCATTTCTAACGGTTGCTAATTTATGACAATATTCTGTATATGCTGTATTTTGTGTAATTATCTTTTTCTGAGATTTTGTTACAAATAAAATCGTTCAATATTGATAATATTGTCTTATTGTTCGTACTTCAATTTATTTCATTTCATTCCCATTAGTATTTTTTAAATGATTTTTAACAAAATACAGAATACAATAAGTGTGTTTAACATACATAAATAAGTTATAATCATGATACAAGGTCTCTGAAAACTAACTATGCAGAGAGGTAAGCTGAACTAAAATGCTGTAATGATTTCTAATGACATTACAGCTCAAATTTAATTGCAAGGATCTAAAAAAATGATACCTTTCTAGGAGCTAGTATGTTATATAATAGAAAGTAGCGTAATAGTTTTTCTATTTATGTTAATTTTTAATAGAAAATTGGGTGCAAACTAGGAGTTTTTAGGCATTATGGCGATCAGGTGACCGGGATTTGTAGACCAATGTTAGATTTATTTGATTTGATTATGCATAAAATGAAGGGGGAAAAGGGGGGTGAAAGTAAGCTTGTTTAGTTTTAAACTTAAAATTTTAAAACATTTTTTGCTCTTCAAATTTAACGAAAATGATTTTTTAAGCTCTTGGGTCTAAAATTCAGAAAAATACTTTTTTAAATTATTTTTGATCTCAGCTAAAGCCTAGCAACTATATAAATTTATAAGAGTAAAATATTTCTTTTATTATAATCAATTTACATATCCGTAAATACTGCTAGTCTCTTTAATTTAAATAACAAACAACAGTGAAAATAAATTATTAGATAAAAATAATCATTTAATAATCGTCTCGCATTTGAGTTTTATTATTTTGAGATACTCGGTAGACGTTTTGAGAATTTTTCATAATTTTTTACACAATGGGAATGGTTTAAAACTGTTTTCATACCAAAAAATGAATGCCGTATTTTTTGTTCATCTACCTAGAAATACTATATAAAAGAGATTTTTAGAAAAATTAATTTCTTTCAAATCATGCTACAATTTAGAGTTTCTCATAGTGCTTTTACCGTCAATTTCAAAATACTGTCTTGAGGTAGTTTTAAAATGTAATATAGTTAAACTCGTTTATGGCACGAACATTTTATTGTGAATTACTTTTCAAGATTTCTTGACTTACTGAATTAAATCAATAGTCTTGTTGAGCGATTTTTGAATCGTTATTTTTCTTATAAGTTTACCACGCATAAGATCCCCACTCAAAATCAAACTGATGGTTTCATAAGTGAAAATCATGTTATCGCTTAGGTATGCTTAAAAAATATTTATAGAACATTTAAAAAAATATTATTATTGAAAGATTTAATATTCTATATAGTTTTGTTTTGACATCTTGTCATAGATTTAACAACATTTCCTTAGCTGAATTAATTAATGATTTAATAGGTAGATTTATCAACGTCGCAGTAGAGCTGCAGAATGGACTATTGGCGACTAATAATTTAATAGAGTCTGCTTACTAGAGTCATTCAACAGACAAATTAGATTTTTTTTTACATCACAGCAATGGCTTAAAACTGCTCTCATATAAGAAAAATGAGTGTTATTTTTACCGAAAATGCTCATTCCTTAAAATAAGTCAAGTCGTAACAAGAACAAAGCATCAGTGAAATCTGACACACAAAAACAGTTTGTTTTCGCACAAAGTAACAACCTTCTATACTTTAGATATCTATATGTACCCAGATACATTTATGATTTTTTTAAACTATTAGCTTTGATCAAAACATGAAAGATTTTGAAGCAAAGGCTGCTTAAAATTCGCTCGCTGCAAAGTCTTATTTTAAGACGTTCGGAAAATTTCATGTAACTCTTCTTTTTCTTTTTAATATAGTCATAGATCGAAATATCTTTTATTAGGCATCTTCTTGGCAAATATGCATAACTTATTAATAAAGTCTGTTCTCATGGAGTCATCAGCCAGACACTTGCAAATTTTTTTAATATTGTTTTGCACCTAGGGTTCCATGTAAAAATCTGAACGGGATATTTTATGAAAATTTTTATGCAGGCAAAAAATATAATGGAAAAATTTAACAAATAAATAATAGTATTGTCCAAATTATACAAAATTTGAAACCTAGGTGGTGTTAAAGTCGTAATGGTTTAATTGTCTTGATACAGTTGAGAAATCTCACTTGTAGCTATTCTTTTTTCAATTTATAGCTCGGGCATTTATTTGGTATTTCTCAATCAATTTTGCTTATTTTATAAATTAAAAGAAACCCTCAACTACCCAAAACGGTACAGGGGATCACAGAGTTTAAGACCCCACAATTTCGTGACTAACGACATATGGTGCACAAAATAAATACGAAGTAGTCACCATTGCGCACCAACCTCCTTTACCCCACAGTGAAGGCGGTACTCATATATCCTAAGTTGGGTGCGTTTCAAGACGCCACTGCCACTAGGGATCGAACCTCATTACTTCACAATGAAAGTTCAGGCGTTAAAGAGACTGCAAATGACAACACGCAATTTGAAAACCGACAAATTGTATGATGCCTATGAAGAAGTGTTCAAGGACTGGGAGAAAGAGGAAATAATTGAAGAGGTTCCAAAAGAAGACATGGGAATACCTTGTCACTACTTACCTCATCGACCTGTGATAAAGGAGAGCAGCACAACTAAAATCAGGCCCGTGTTCAATGCTTCTTCTAAGAGAAAAGGAGTTCCTAGTTTAAATGATTGTGTAGAAAAAGGGTTAAATTTGATAGAAGTAATTCCCTCAATGATAAATAAATTTCGAAGATATCAATNGACTAACGACATATGGTGTACAAAATAAATACGAAGTAGTCACCATTGCGCACCAACCTCCTTTACCTCACAGTGAAGGCGATACTCATATATCCTAAGTTGGCTGCGTTTCAAGACGCCACTGCCACCAGGGATCGAACGCCATTACTGCACATTGAAAGTTCAGTCTCTTAGTCACCATTGCGCACCAACCTCCTTTACCCCACAGTGAAGGCGGTACTCATATATCCTAAGTTGGGTGCGTTTCAAGACGCCACTGTCACCAGGGATCGAACCCCATTACTGCACAATGAAAGTTCAGTCTCTTAACCTCTACTCCATCACGTTGCCGTTTTACTGTATATTTTGTCTGTCTATAGTTTGTATTTGCAGACAGCTTATGAGGTTTTCTTATTTTCTTTGTACCACAGAATAAATTGATGCTGGTTTCCTCTATAAAAAAAAAAAGACGAAATGAGCATTGACTGAATACCAAAAATGATTTCCTAACTCGAGTCAAACAGGGTAGTGGGTCAGAACAAGGTTCCCTTTTTTTGGTGTCCAGTAGGTGTTATATTCGAGGGGAAGTAAGTAGAATTTAAACCAACATATCACTGCTTAACCACGGGAGTTTGCTTGATTTCTTGAGCTGGTGTGCACAGTTTTCGTTACAATTTCTTTCTCCTTTATCATAACTTCTGATAATTTCGTTACCAAGGTAAGATGCCCATAATTGTTAATATTGTTAGTAGATGCTTATAGTACTCTTAATTGTCTTCAGTTAGGCGTAGTTAAAAAAAACTCCCGTCTGCGCATAGTTACTGATTGACCTAAAGTATTTAACCAGTTTCCGAGCAAAAGTACAATGTCCCAGGGTGGAATGGGAAAGCACCCCACAGTCAATAATGTATTTATATTTGTAATGAAGCAAGGGTGATTTCTTCTTAAACTTAAAGTGATTAAGAGATGAAAATGGTTACTTTGCTTAACCTTGGCGTACAGTAAGGTAGTATCTCACCAGTACTGTCTTAAAGGATTAGACCACTTCAGACCAAACCTTAAACACTTAAAACTACATACTATTACTCATGTGGTACATAGACGATAAAAATAAACTAAACATTGCACATATTTCTCTCAGTTAAGAGTGAAAAACTTACAGAAAAAAACATTACAAGAAACTTATTTTAAAATAAACACACACAAAAAAAATCCTTATTTAAAAAGTCCTCGAAATGTTTCCAAACTTTGGAAATTATCTAAAATCCTTCCCTAAAAGTATGAATAAATTTAAGGATTCAAACAGGATTGGCAATCCTTCTTTGTTTAGATAAATTATGTTAGATTAATTATGGATAGTGGTTTCTACACTAGGGAGCGCTGGAAGCTCTTGACTGCCTATACTTCCAGGTTACTGCTTTTAGTGTGTTTTGAAGCCATTTGACTCGTAACGTGATCATTGTGTTTTGAGACTCTCTTGAGTAATATTTCTCGCGTACGTGTATTTGTAATTAAAAGAAAAATCGTTATAAGAATCATCATTTGAAGATTTTTGATTTCAAGACGTAAAAATCGTCATTTAAAAAAAGAATCGTTATAAAACACTTTTTACTTTGTTAACAATATACCAACAATATATTAAAACAATATGTTAACAATATATTAAACCTGAATGATAATTTGTAAAATGAACTTAATCTTGCTGCTCGAACAATATGCTAACACTAACTTATGATTGTGCATAGCTTGCACCAAGAACAAACAGTAATAAACAAGTAAAAATAGACCAAATGAGAACTGGAAAAAAAGCGAGCTCTTTCTAAATCTAGCAACCATGTCACCTTTTGTAACGATGCATCTCTAAATAACTAAAACAAATTTTCCCTTCAAACTCACCAAAATTACCTAATATAATTAATATCTAATGAAATACAGCAGATTTGAGCTCAGAAATTATATAATTTTTTCTTTTATTAAAATCAAATTTATCTGCTTAAAAATATCGCCTAGCAGAATAAGCTGTAGTAAGAAGCTGTATATTTTCTAACCGAAAGTAGAGCACGTTAAGAGCTCGATATTGTTGTTGTTTACATTTATACTATGTTGTTTACATTTATGGAAAACACCATCTTTATATATTTCTTGTGCATCGTACTAGCCCAATTTTTAAGGGGGATGGAATAAAATTAAGCAGTCACAATAGTTCTTTAATTTTCAACCATAAGAAAAAAAATGTCTTAAATATGCTAAATACCTACAAAAGATTAATAATTTTTTTTTTTATCTCTTCCTTGTTTTCAATTCTAAGCAATTTAAATAGAAGAAAATTCAAAGATATTTTCTTTATTGATCTAAAATAATGAGGTGAACTTTAGGAGATTTCTAATCTTTAAGGAGGATACATACCCACCGCCCCCCCCCAACGATGACCCTGATACAGTGGTTATATAAATTATATTATTTGAATAATAGAATCACTATAGTGTTTATATTATTTATATTTTTTAGCATCGTTTTTCCCATGCGTTTTCATTAGAAACATGGAATTACACCGGTTTCACGTCAATGTCCTCCTCTTTCTTCTTATATTCAGTTGTGTGAAAGTTGCATGATAATTTTACTTTCTGCATAAGAATCTCTTTACAACGATCACTTCGCACGTAAGGAGTGCCTAAAAAAATATACCCAAGTAGCACCTAATATTAGATAACATCAGAAAATCGGCAAAATCTAATGTTATCTTGCACAACTTCTAATATTAGAAAGATACAAGAGGTCGCTGTTTGCTCTGCATTATATAATATTAGATTCTATGCAAACTAATATTATCTAGCGTTCGCCATAATATTACTTTGCGTTAGTTTTGACGCTATATAATATTAGATTTTGTATTTTCTGACATTATTTTGCACTGCTTTTTATTTTTTTGGAGTAAGGAAGAGGAAGATATGGATGGTAGTAGAATAATTCGGCGATATAATTTTACTTAATTTTCTGTATTGTTGTGAAGCAGTAAAACATAGAACAATAGTTTTATGTCATTCCATGTATTATTTACTTAGCAATACAGAAATACTAAATAAAATTATATTAGCGAATTCTGCTACCTTCCATTTTTCTCCTCCTTACTCCAAAGTATATCTTATGTTCAGCTGATTTTTTTGAATATTTCAAACTTAATTAGGAAATATTTTATTGCATCCTTTAATTGACATTTTTTTCTTTTATTCTTACAATGGGTTTTCTGACAAATTTTATATCATTAATAATTTTCAAGTCTTTAATTTTAAAATGTACTCTTATTTAAAAAAAAAATGGGTTTATTTTATCAAAATCTCAATTTAATTTGTTAGTTTGTAGTATATATATATTTTAAATTTGTAACTTCCGCCATGTGTAATTTCACAATTATCATTCATTATTTATATTCTGAAATTATATAATAAAAACCACACTACATAATTATAAAGTTATACATTTACATTTGAACTGAGTAGAAATTTAAACTTAAATTTTTTTCCCTTAATAATATTAAAATTTTTCGATTTTTAAGTGGACATTTCTTGTAATAATTGACACAAATAAAGAACAAAATTTAAAAATATTCAAATTACTTACTTCAACAAATTTACACATATTTTTTCTCTTTCACTTCCTTCTTCTTACTTCCTTCTCTTTTCACTGGAATTGCTAAATGGAGAAATACTTACGTAACTTTATTCTTTCAATATTTGAAATTTTATTTAGCAAAACACCTAAAAACAAAACTTCAACGCAAGGTAGAAATTTTTCCAGGGAATGAAACCGGGAAAGCAAGGGGATCATGAAAATTGCTAATATTTTCTTATAATGTTAAAATAACTTTTATGGGCACATCAGAAATTTTCACCAATCCGATAATTATTTAAAGGTGTTATGCTCGATTAAACTAACAATCGTTGCAAAAAATTTACATAACATTTTAATTTCAAAACTGTCAGTAAATATTTTGTGTTATCTAAATTAAATTTGCACAAACATATAATTGCATACAAGAATAAGAAGAAAAAATAAAATTTTTTACATTATCGTTTAAAAGTTGCCTTAACTATTAAAGATCAAAATTTGACTACAATCAATTACTCTTTTGAGAAAGTTACTATAACAAAATGGATTTTTGATTAAGACAATTCCATTCCTCGTCTTTCTCTGAGTATATAGTATGCGTTATGAAGAATTAGCCTTAAAAAAATATATATTATACATTTAAAAAAGTTGCTTTTGCAAAGAACCTTATATATAAAAATTTAAACAAGATTCTTCTCTGATTTAAATTTTCTGTTTTTTACAATAATGTAAATAAATGTTCTGCTAAATTTTAAATATTAAGCCAAATAAATTTTTACTATTATCATTATTTTACAATTACATTAATTTAAACATCATAAAAATATCTCAAATCTTATCTCAAATTTGAACTGCAAAATTGAAGTAATAAATACAATGCTAGTAGTATAATTGCTCATAAGTTAGAGTTATTGTTTAACAATGATGTTAAAATAAAATTGCTTCTGTTATCTTTAAAATTTCTTGAATTTTCACAATACTTAAACATAACTATAATGACTAGAATAAATTACACAATGCAGTAGTTAAGAATAAAAAAATAAATCAAATCAAATCATGACAAACATTTCACTACTTAATTATTTTATTTTAAAACAAAACACAATATAAATATAACTTCACTAAACTATAAAAGCAATACATTCTTACCATCATTGTTTAATATAAGCTTATCAATATTCTTTTGTTAAAATATAAGTTAAGAACACGTATTTGTAATTAAATAAAATAAATTTTTTTTCTAAAAGCAACAGTAGGACCATGTGTTATCATTTTAATTATTATTATTTTTAAATTAAAAAAAATTTCAAAACTTTACAGTCATTTCATACAGTTTAAAGTTTTTCTTCAATTCAATTTTTTGTTTTTGTGCAACTGAACTATATTTCAGAGCAATAAACTGAAAATCTTTGCTTTAT
>NC_092208.1:60709157-60724829 GCF_043381705.1 Parasteatoda tepidariorum
GCTTTTGAAGTTGATTCTTGACCTGTGACTGTGAGTTTTTAATTTTCTGATGATTTTTATTGATTTTCTTTTCGTAATTTGTTTATTCTTTTGAATGTATCTTGTTTTTCCTGGACCTCTATACAAAACCATAGGGGTACTGAGGGAGATATTTTAAGCTTTTGCTTCTCCCTCAAATAGAAATGGTTTTGTTTTTAATGGCTACCGGGGCCGGTACCCCCTGAAGACGTCGG
The DNA here is from genome assembly GCF_043381705.1 of Parasteatoda tepidariorum. Taxonomy (NCBI): domain Eukaryota; kingdom Metazoa; phylum Arthropoda; class Arachnida; order Araneae; family Theridiidae; genus Parasteatoda; species Parasteatoda tepidariorum. The sequence continues at coordinate 60,709,391 of NC_092208.1, forward strand.
CTTCGGTGGTCGTATTTTTGTTTTATTTCATTTGTTTTGTATTGATACTTTTTTCTGAAATTTCTGCTGTTTTTTAGCGCGTTTTTTTCAAAGAAGTTTTTTCCTTTTGATCTTAATTATTTGTGTTTTCTTTCAGTATTCACTCAACTATAAAAGCTATACATTCCTACCATCATTGTTTAATATAAGCTTATCGATATTCTTTTGTTAAAATATAAGTTAAGAACACGTATTTGTAATTAAATAAAATAATTTTTTTTTCTAAAAGCAACAGTAGGACCATGTGTTATCATTTTAATTATTATTATTTTTAAATTAAAAAAAATTTCAAAACTTTACAGTCATTTCATACAGTTTAAAGTTTTTCTTCAATTCAATTTTTTGTTTTTGTGCAACTGAACTATATTTCAGAGCAATAAACAGAAAATCTTTGCTTTATTGAAAGATTTTATAAAATGGTCAGCGACATTAATGCATATCACACAAACACACAGCAGGGATGCACCTTTCTTCAAACTTTCAGCTCCGGCAGATTTAAAGAGAACGTCCAGTTGTTTTGTTTCCTCAGGATCGAACATATGGCTCCCAGTTTTCTACCAGAATATTAATTTCCATTTGCATTGTGCAGCACCCAATCTCAAAAATCAATAGCTCCTTCCTGGTAGATAAGCTTGTTTATCCAGCAGGCGAAGCTAAAATTATAAGAGAAAAAAGTTAACTTTACATTGAAAACATTAAGCATTGAATATTTCTTTAAAACTTAAATCATTTCATTTGAAAATGTTTACAATTTAATGGGTAGATTTCCGTAACAATACCTGCATCAAAAAATCTCAGTATCACCGAGCAAGAATAGAAAAATATTTCACTTATAACCGCTTTCAAATAATAATTTAATATCTTTCTTAATTATTATTATTTTTTAAAAAAAGAAAAAAATTATAGTTCAAAACGCTTAAGCCCTTTTCAATTGAAATGAATATTCAAGTATATATACAGATACAGAAATATATCAAATTCAACACTTTAAGTATGACACTTAACTATTAAAATATTTCTGTACATTGTATAAGCTCATAGAGCCAATAGGAAATGTTCACATTTTTTTTAAAAAACTTCATAAATAAAAATTTTAACACCTTTTAAGCACTGTTCTTCATTTAACGTAAACACGCTTTGAATAAACCATATTGTTGCTTATTTTTTAACTATTTGCTATCATTTATAAATTAATATAATTAATCATATATCAAAAACATCTGTCTATATTCATGAAATGAAAATAAAGATATTTAACTCATCATTTCACAATATATAAGGAAATTAACAATGTAACAGTGTTCGACTTGGGAATAAAATTTCAAACATTCTAAAAAGCAATGGTTTTAACTAAAAAGTAATTGATTAATTAATAATTATTTTAACATGGCAAACTTGTTTATTAAAAATTTATTTTTATCTTTATCATGCAATGAAAAAAAATTCAAACTATAAAACTCTTTGTGACAAGTCAACAAAAAAAGTGGCGAAAAGTGTTAAATAAACAATTGCGTATTTTCTTCCATAACACCTGAAATACGCTTTTAAGTTTACGCAATGCTTATTTTTAACACCATGATTAATGTAGTTTAGTTTCGATATAGCTTCCATACTATACCAACTATCAACAACAGGCATACATAAATAGCCATTCTCACTAAAGGCGGTTCACGGATCTTTGATCGACATCGAGGAAATATGAGTAAAATTTTCCCGTGTAGAAATTTTCTCGCTATTTCTCGCGATAGTGGTCTACAGTGAGACAATTGCATACAGTGAGAATGCTCTCTAAGTGATATGCTCACTGTATCTGACTGTTTTAAGCGCCATCTATAATTTAGAAAAGGTTAACTTTTCATAATTTGCATTAATGACAAAAGCCAGCTACTTATCAAAATAAAAATAACTTCGACTTTCATTTTTCTGCTGTTGCTTCTTAAAAGTTTGTTTTTGTAATCAAATCAAATGGCAGGTGAAAGTGAAGAGAATAGTTTACAGACTTTCTCTCCCAAAAATGAGAGTAGTACAACGAGTCAAGTTAATCTTCATGCACTCAGACAACGAGTGCGAAAGTATATTGAAATGGTTAGATACTTTTTGACATACATATTTTATACTGCCAAAACGTAACTTACAATTCACCGGTTAACTGTAGATTTTGTAATTATTCTGTTCATTTAATCTTACACGAACTGGATTCCCTTATTCTAATTTTAAGCATAATTTATTGCCACTCACTGTAGTTATTAGTTTTTTATTTTCTTACTCATCATAAAACTAGATTTCTAATCAATTGACCTTTCTGCTTTCTGTTACAATAGATAAATTTTGAGCTTTCAGTATTAATACATTCAATTGTAGTATAATTTGGTCTTTATAATGGTAAACTTAATTTTTTATAATACCAGATAAATCTTTTTTTTTCTATACCATTTCTTATTGGTTTAATAAATGTTTTCAAAATTTCTTGTTATTAGTTGTTCAAGTAAAAAAAATTGTTTTCAAAAAGTATATAGCACATTAAAGGTGTTAGAGATAAAAAAAAGAAAATTTTCTTTTATTGCTTCCTGTTTTAGCATTGTTTTTTAAATATTTATTTCTTAATGTGACAAAATTTTTTAAGCATAAAAGGTGAACATATCACTGATGGAAGGAGGCAGTTTTGTTTTGAGGGGCTCAATGTGAATTTATGATTACAGCTAAATAGATTATTTAATGTCATTTTGAGATATCATTACCTTTTTTTGTACAAAAGAGATGTTTTATTTAATCGTAGCTGTACTAAATATTTTTTCTATTTTACTTTTATATAATTAGGTTGACTTAATTATATTTTTAAACGAGATTACTTATTTCATATTTTTTAAAAATATTGAAAAAAAATTTATTAACCAAGTATTTTGTTTAAACTGCAATGTGATATTGATGAATTTGTTTTCAAGTAAACAATTTTAAAATTTTATGCACGAGTTGTTTTAATCATAATTAGTTTAAAAAACTTTTCCAACATTAGACATATTTTGAATATCTTAAAAATAAGACTTAAAATGAATTAATCTTTTTAGTTGCTTGCTTATTATTATTATTATTTTTAGCAACGGGATGTTGTTTTGACATTTAAAAGATTGGGAACCTATGTCTTATGCCAATGAAAAGCAATAAGTTCTTTAACTTTGCAAATGAATAACTCCATTAAAAATATGTTCAATTTTATATTTTTTTTAGAATTTTACTTACAATGTAATCTTCTACAACATTGAATTATAATAATACATGTTTGTAGTAGGTGACTCAAGCAAGTACGAAAGTTACCAAAATAACTGTAGAAAGCTCTAAGTCTGTTAATTGATTAGAAAGAGAAATAATTCAAAGACAATATATATAATATGCATTTTCCTCTTTAAAAAATTCAATTTAGATTATTATAGTTTTTATTATATGCAGTTAATTATTCCTCTTATGTTATAGCTTAAAAAAGTTTACAGACGATTAAAACAATATCAAATTACAAGCCACTTTTCTTCTATCCTAGTTTTGCTATTAAAGATTTTGCATTATTTAAATGCAAGTTTGTTACTATGGAACTTGTAAGTAAAACTTGTAATGTCTTAATATGGAACTTGTAATAAAATAGTCTTTAAGAATGTAATGTAACTAGTGTTATTTTTATTGTCAATTAAAGTTGTTAATAAAAATTTCTCACAGTAAAATATGTATAGTAGGTACATTCAATAGTTAATTAGAATACCTTGCTCTTAATATAAATTTTACAAGCATAGTAAATGTCTTAATAAGTTTTAAATATTTGTTAAAGTTCTAGTTGAAGTCTAGCAAGTTTTCTAAATTTAAGATAAAAATTTCTTTGATAGTATTCACTTTGTAGGCTACAAATTAATTTCATCAGGATTATCAAATCATTTACTATAAAAAAGTATAAAATAAATAAAAATTAATATCCCTAAGTGCTTAGGAATTCATTATGCAAAAACAAAATTTATGTACTATTTTGTTAATTGTTTTTTTAATTTTCTTCTATTATAAATATTTTTAGCATCTGTATCAAGCGGCAATTTTTTGGGCTGATAAAGTAGCGTCACTGTCAAATGGTATGAATCACTTTTATGTCTTAGGTGTCTATTTTGTTAAAATGTTTTATGTGAAATAAAAANTAATGGCTACCGGGGCCGGTACCCCCTGAAGACGTCGGCTTCGGTGGTCATATTTTTATTTTTTTTTTTATTTCATTTGTTTCTTGTATTGATACTTTTTTCTGAAATTTCTGCTGCTTCTTAGCGCATTTTTTTCAAAGAAGTTTTATCCTTTTGATCTAAATTATTTGTGTTTTCTTTCAGTATTATGTGAATTAAAAATCTTTTATTATTATTTTTTTTTTTTAATTTCATTTTATTTTGCAAATATTTTAATAAAAATTACCTGTAGTATAAGTTAAGTTATGCAATTTAAGTGTCTACATTAATTACATAATACAAAAATACAGTTTAGGTGTCTTTGTAGTATACAATGAATTAATACTTTTTGGTTAATGATAAAATTTATGTCCTAGTTACAAATTTTAAAACTTCAAATGATTAAATTAATACCCAATTTTTTTAAAAACCTCAGTGAACATCCATCATAAATTTATTTGCGTGTTCTGTAAATAGTTTTTGTGTGTAGATATAGGTAGTTGTGAAGTTTTGCTGTTGTTCCATATAAAGTTAATGTTTTAGTTTTTGTTAAAATTGTGATTTTTTAAAAAAAAAATTTCTATTGTATTATCACTTTATTATTTAAAATTTTCTATTGTTACGTACAAGGAATCTAAAGCAGTCCAGAAAGTTAAAGGGATTATTTAGGAAACTTCACAGGTACAGGGAACAAAGCAACTCTCGTTTCCTCTTTAAACACCTAAACTTTTCTAGAACTGAGTAAGGGAACAGAAAATGGTGAATTATACATTCTAGAAACTTTTAGGAGACACAGGAATAATAAAGAAAAATTTAGATTGCACTTTCTTCGAGTTGTGAGTATCTCGAACTTAGTATCTCGTTCTCGCAAGGAGGACAATTCTAACCACTCAGCTACGCTGACATACGTCAATATGCAATGCCCTGTACATTAAATATGACTATTTAAAATTTATAAACTATAAAGCATATCAAAATTTGCTTACATGTTTTTGTAAAGTTCAAATAAACATGAATGTCTACATTTTGTCATAAGTTGAATCACACAATGAATATCCACATTTTTTCACAAACAAGAAGGAAATATTACTCTTTGGCATTCATGCAGACAATGATGACATCAAATTTCATAAACTGTTAATGGAATTTTCTCAAAATAGCATAACTTTTCCTTCTAGTAGACACAATAAATTCATTTCTTTTCTACTAATTCAATTAAAGCTTTAGCATCTTTTGTGTAGCTAGTTAGTTCTTTATTACCTTTATTGTGTTTGATTGACTAGTTGAATAATAAACTTTTGTCCATGCTATATTTCATACAAAGCTAATTTTTAATTTTTTACAAACTCTGTTCTGCAATACCAATAATAAGTTTTAATCAAAATAGATAAGAACTAGAAAAACAATATTATGTGCAAATATTAAAAAACAATGTTTTTAGAAAATACTGTGTAAAATTTATTGCTGAAGAAGAGAAAAACCTTCCATCCCTTCTTGTTTTAGTAATTTTAAGAGGAAAATGTTTTTAAATGTGCATAGTAAAAAAAATTATAAAGATAAAAAAATAGATAAAGATAAAAAAAATTATAAAAAGATATTTAGAAGATTTAATGATACTGCTTCTCTTAAGAGCCTTACTAATATTTTTTTATAAATAAATATAATCAATGCAAATAATCTATATCAATATTTATTCTGTTCTTTTTTCCAAGATGAAGCCAATGATATATTTTGGCTTGCACAAAGCTTATATTACAGTGGGCAGTACCACAGAGCTGCCATTTGTATCAAATCTAGGACTTTACACAAGGTAAAATATACTGTATTCTCTTAGAGCATCTAATTAGTTAATTAAATATAATAAAAAGGATTAACCCTTTTTTATATATATTCTCTTTAGACTGATGTAGAGTGCCGGTATTTAGCTGCTAAATGTCATGTAAGTCACTAATTTTGATGTATCTTGTATCTATATTATATATGTATATCAGAATGGTCATGGAATAATGTCAACTGCTTAGAGATTAATTTTTTAAAGAATTACTTGATTACTATTGGCTAACTATGAATTGGGCTAACTATGAAAGCATTGATGAAGGGAAACATGATCCAAAGCTGTGTTTCTTTAATAAAAATCATTATTATTGCACATTAACCCGTAAACCGTAATTAAAACCGTATAATTTGACATTTGACTTTCAAATTTAATTTTGATACTGTAGTTTCTTGGTAAAAAAGCCTTATTTATTTATAATATTTTGTCCTCTTTTTTTTTTATATATGTTTGATTTTCTTATTTTAATATATAATGACACTTGAGTTTGAAGAGTATAGCCACTTTTCTCTTTCTTTTTCTATTTAAACCTTCATTCACTCCAATCCACTTAAGCCCCTGACATAATTTTATTATCACTTTGAAATTTTAAATATCTGTTTAATTTGTTATAAAAACTTAAATTTTCATGCAGATTAATAAGCAAGGTGTTTCGAAAGTAAAATTGTATACTAAATTGATCATCTGCTTAATGAATATACGATTCTGCTTAAAGAATATATTATTCTTTTTTTTATTTTTTAATTATTGTGTTTTTATACTGCATAGTTTCAATTATTGTGTTTTTATACTGCATAGTTCAGCAAGAAATTAAGACATGATTCATTAAATTAATTCACTTCTATTTGAACAAAAGAAGTTATGTTCTTTTTGTTTGATAAAAATTATAACACACTGAATGTGAGGACTAAAACAATTTCTTGTTTTTTTCCTTTTATATTTTTTTTTAAAAATAAAAAAAAAAAAAATTTTTTTTAAATAACTGAACTATTTTAAAAGCATAGGAACAACAATTTTTAGTCTTGTAATAATTTTTATTTGTTTTGAAACGAGACTATAGTACAACCACCACTCTTGAAAGTAGATATTCAAATATGGGTCTTTTTACTGTGGTACCCATATCTTATATTTAATCATGTGTTTTTGGAAGTTTTCTAATTTTTCCTTTTGTAACCGACGTTCAAATGTTAATTACTATTTAATATTTTTTATAGCTTTTAGTTGTTGTCATTTATCAGGAGACAATTTGTATATCTTAGAAACTCATAGATAGTAGTAATGCAAATTTTCATTGGTAGATATTAAGGTGTTTCTCTGACATCAACACTAGACTGAAAAAAAAGAGAACAAAATTGTCATTTTTCAAACTTTATTGAAATGTTCAATTTTTCAAAATTTCCCAGACTTACTTTATCAAATTAGTTTGTGACTCTGGAAAAATTGGACCAGGGTCTTTTGTTTCGTTGTGGGGCTTTTCGTTAGTTCTTTACAGAAGTTGAGGTATTGGGAGGCAAGATCATTCAAGGCAATCAGTCACTTGTAAAACAATTCATATCAATTCATTCATGGATCATAAGGCAATCAGTTTGGTCTTGTTCTTAGTTCTACAGCTTGAACCTGTATTGATATCTTTTTAATTCTGCGTAACTTTTTACCTAGTCCTTATTGAAAAATTACTAAATTAGTTGTACATGCATTATATTTTATGAGCAGTAAATATTGAAGATAATAAAGCTTTTCTACATTTTACAGAAGTTTTATTAGAAGTCACTTGTAAAACAATTTTTCTTTGACAAGTGACTGTATTTAAGTATTGAGCTATTTGGTCAAATTAATAAAAATACTTTCTTCTCAAATACTGTTTCTCCATTGGCTAACAAGGAGGAAAACTGATGGTAACTCTGCAGGTCCTATTTTGAATTGAGTTCAGGGTCGATACTTAAAGAAAGTATTCTATTTGCTATAAGTTTGGCTTTTCATATTTATTAATTATTTTTCTCTACCTCTATTTGTAACTATTGCAATAATTAAGGATATTCTATTTCCCATACATTTATTTTTATTTAATTGTTAATTTTTTACATTATTTATTTACAATATGTTCCGTCTAATCCTTTTGTCTAATTTGTTCTCTTTATTTATGTTTCGTTAATGAATGTGCATAGTTCTTCATTACCATAAGAACGTGATTGATTTGATATGATCAATAATTATTTTTCTTAGCATTTTAATTCATACTAATTTAATAACTTTAGTTTGCAGGCAAAGAATATAAGGAAGCATTAGATGTTCTTAATGTGGCATTAGATGACAATATTATGAGCAAGTCAGAAGATGAGAATTTAGTGTCTGACTCAAATGATGCAAACCTTGTAATTTTTTCTTCTTTTTTTACTATTATAATTATATCAAAAATAAGTTTTATTTGAAATTTAATCTATTCTTAAAAAATTTATTATTTTATATGTCGCTGCATGAAAGTTTGAAGCGAAAAGACAATTTGTTATTTTAGTAAATATTTTACTATGTTAATTATAAATTTGCGCTAGCAAGGAATTGTTCCAAGCACTGTAGTAAATAAATAAAATTGATAGTTTCTCATTTAAAAAAATATTTTTTGCAATATAAATTAGTTTTAAAGATGAAAGGTCTATTTTATTTTGCTAAGTTTAAAAATTGGGCAGATTAATAAAAATACTTTTTAAAAAATTCTACATCTGGTTGATAGTAAGCATTAAATACTGCCTGGTGATATATATTTTTTTATTTTTCTCTAATTGTGATATTGAAAGTTAGCTGCACTGCTAATATCTGCTTCATAAAAGATGAAGAAAAAATGTGATGAGCTTGCTTAGACAGATTTCTAATAATTAATCATAAATCTAGTCTTTTACTAAATCATCATTCTTCAACATGTGTTGAATTTAATTGACAATTTTTGTGAGTGAAAATAAAATATTTTGTAAATATAGCTAAAAGATGAAAAGTTATAAAAGCAAACAGACAGAGAAATTTATAAGTATTTTAAAAATTATTTAAAAAATTAATAGCCATGATAAAAGTTTATTTTCCCACCTGCTTAACATTTATATTATTAACTGCACTGCTTAACATTTATGAAAGTATTATGAAAGAATAATTTTATTAAACACATCAAATTAATAAATCCAAAACACACTTTCATCTTAAAGAGAATATTTTTAAGCACCATAATTGTTATTTTAATTATTTTGAAATGATAATTGTTAAGTCTTGCCAATGTTTATTGGGAAAAAAATTAACTTTGATGAATGATACTTCTTCCATATAGCCTGTTTATTGAAGATTAAGCTTGAATTAAAAGTTGACACTTTGTAATAATGTGAAAAACTAATGTTAATCAAGAGATAAAAAGTCTGTTGTTGATAAATTTATTTTTTAAATAAAAAACTACATAAAACTAATTATCGTTAGTTTCATTTGTTGCCTACTATTCAAATTTTGTAACGATTCTATAAGTCAAATAAAAATGTCTCCTTTTTTACTTTATAGAGTAGTGCCATTTTGCTGTTAAAAGGTCAAATCTATGAGGCAATGGATAATAGGAATCTTGCTTCTGAATGTTTTAAAGATGCTCTACAGCTTGACGTCTTTTGTTATGATGCTTTTGATTCTCTAGTCCAACATCAAATGTTAACAAAAGATGAAGGTATATTTTTAAAAATTAATATTTTTGTTTCAAGTTATGTTTTTTTTCCTTTCATTATGGATCATTTTTGCTTTAAGCAAGTAGCTAATGTATGTTAGGGGTAGAGATTGGCTTGTATCAATGTATCTGATATTTTGTTCTTTAAAGTATTTAGTACTGCAAAGGGATACATCGTGAAATTAACCTTGGTATCAATTAAATTTCAAAACAATAAGTTTGGTAAAGCTCCTAGAACTTCTAAAAAATAAAAATCTTAAAAACTTTGTGTCTAAATGGCAGCACCAAAAATGTTTGTATCATTTATCGATTTCAAATGAATCCAACAATAAGTTCTTTTAGAAGCAGTTATAAGTATTCAGTTTTGTGTACCAATGAGGTAAGCCTGTAAAAAGTAGCAGATACTTTTTGATTCATGATTTTGATACTTTTGATTCATGATTTTGATAGATTTGTGAATCGTTTTTAAAACTGTTATTGATACAATGGATTAATCCATTTTGGATCTAGTTTCTCTTTGTACTTAGTATTAATGTCTGTAGTCAGTTTGCTTTGGTTCATTCTTAGGACTTTGATTTCTAAAGCAGTAACAATCTTAGTAGTTCCTTAAATAACTTGATTATGTGTTTGCATTTTACTATGATTTATCATGCATTTTTTTGCTCATTTTGCTTAATTATGTGTAAATTTTACAATATTTATTTTGATATGAACAGATAAAATGTTATGTTATTTTTTTTCGTTTGAACATCAATCAGATTTTAATGTTTGGAAAAAGTATAACATTATACATGGGGAATAATTTTGTTTAATTAAATATACTCACTTTATTATCGTTTCTGAAAATATTCGCGTTTAAAATATGTTTTATGCATTATTTATTTTTCAATAAAATATAACCTATTATAGATTCTATTTTGTTTCTTTGCAGATTATCATAATTCATAAAAATGAGTCTCGATATGTTTACTTTTCGTGTTAATTAAGTCAAATTGCATTATAATTTTTTTTTGCGAAATTACGAAAGAATTTCTTTAAATATTATAGCTAAACTAATTATATATATATATCTAAAAAAAATTTACTAAGTATTTTGACAAAAATTGCAAAACATGTTATATGCATTATATATTAAACAAAATGTACACTATTGCAGATTCTATCTTATTTCTTTTTTACTAACTTCATTGAAATGTTTTTTAAAAGCAATTTAGAGGAATAACTTGTTTTAATTTGATTCCCAAAATATTTTCTCTTGAACTAGCTGAATAATTTAGATTCATTTCAATTATCCTAGAAAACAAAAATTGCTTTGTTTAGTATTTCATTAACTTCAATAAAGTAGTGATGATAAAAACCTGCTAAATATGTTATTTATATATATTTTTTTAAACAAAATATGTTTGATTTTTATTAGATTCATCTCAAATGCTGAAAATTATGTTAAAAAAAACAATGGTATTTTTAATTTATGATTTTTCATTTCCTCTATAAATTAAGATTATTATGTATCTAAAAGTGCCAGTTACAAAGTATCAGTTTGTAACTGATACCAAATATTTTGTACCCATCTCTAGGTAGGGGCACAGAACATTTTTAAATGTATGTATGATGCAAAAGAAAAAAAATAGTTTTCTTTAGAGGGCCATAAGGCATTCAATTCTTATAGTATATATATCCAATAATGAATAATGAATTTTCGAAATTTTTATTTAGTTTATGAACAATATAAATCTGTCTTGAAAAATAGAAGGGGAATTCAGCAGTTAAATGTGTTTGCAACAAATATTGGTGGGGTCTTATGTGTGTGTTCAAAAATTTTATTTAATATAAGAAACAGCAAAGCGTCCTTGGTGGACTGGAGCGGAGCGGTTGAACCATGTGATTCTCTGTGCAGAGAGAAAGAGAATGAACGGTAAATTCTCGTGCCGCAGGATGCACGCCGCCTTCACCCACTCACGATCTTTTAGAATATCATGTGGGTGTTAAGTAGTTTTCTTAGAATTGAACACATCTTATTTAGCATTAACAAATATGTATATTAGTTTTTAAGTGAAAATTTAGCAGTTTTGCACTTTTTGTCTTCTTTACATATAAAATAAAGAGTTTTTTCTTTTTAAGAAATTAAGTTTGGCAAGGGTTTTCCTTGTGAAAAAATTATTTTATAATTTTCTATTGTACATAAACTACTTATATCTTTAATTTTTTTACCAATGGATAAATGAGATTCTTTGGATTTTAGAATCTTAGTGCTATAAATTACTGCAATTAGTTTGAAAGCAATTTTAAACTTTTCTTTTTCATGTTATGTAGTTTAACAAATTTTCAGGAACAAAGACGGGCATGTTGACCATTCATATGCTGCACGTTATTATATTTAAAGGAATAGGTTATTCTTTTTTCAAAAATTAAATTAGTTATAGGTTTTTTTCTCTTGAAAGTTATATTTATTTCTTTATTTTTCTTTGAAGAAAAACAAATATAGTTTTGCTTTCTATTTTAACCTGGGAGATTTATTAATATTTTGTTAGAAGAAAATGCATAGTAACATCAAATGTTTTATCTGGATATTGAACATTACAATGACAGGGTGGCCTCAAAACATGAAGAACAGGGAAAAGTTAGGAACTTTTATCAGTCTGGAAAAATTATATCTTGGTCTAAATTTTCCTAAATAGTAACATTTAATGTTGCATTATGGATTAGGACAATATCTTTCTAGGTCTTGCTTACATGAATTGATTAAAATATTTAGCATTGAGCTATATTTATCATTTTAATATTTAATTGCTTCTCAATAATATGCAAACAATTCATAGTTAAGTTTTAATATTCCTTTTTAACGCTGGTAATGTTTACCTTAGCAATATTGGTAATTATTTTTGCTGTCACATAGTGTTTTATTAAATTATATTAATCTCCAAAAGCAGAACCTAATATACATATTTTATTTTTATTTTCTTAGCAAATTTTATGTTTTTGATTTTATGTGTTATGTTTGGAAGAACTTACTAAAAGGTTTTAATAAAAGCAAGTACTATAAGTCTCATAGTATATGAGCATGTTACATATCCCTTTTAATACATCTTTATCAATAGTAAAAAGTTTTCTCGGAATTTTTATTTCATCTATTTAATCTAAATTTATAAATAGTATTTTTATTTACCTAGTAAAGCTTAATAATATATTTCTTTAATTGTTTCAGAAATTGAACTTATGAATTCACTGCCATTTGATGCTCAATGTCCAGAAGATGAGCCTAATATTACAAAATTTTTGTATGAAACGCAGTTGAAAAAGGTAAACCTTATTCATGATGTCTTGGTTATAAAAGTACAGTAATATTTGGTTAGTTAGTATGATTTATTTCTTGTTCATCTTCTAAAAAAATATATGCCTTTTTATTTATTTGTTTTTAAGTCTGCTATTTTCTTTAATGTCTAGTTAATAGTTTTTGCTGACGTTAAAAGTTAAATCATGTTTAGTTTCTGTAACAAAGAATACCTTTTTTCTAATTTAAAGCTTTAAGTAATCTTTGTTGAAGTTTTTATTTTTATTTTTTTCAGTATGATAAACCTAATGAAATGGTTATTCCAGCCGAATTAACACTTCTCGCTAGTAATCTTGATGTTGGTACAGCATTAGCTGAAAAGTATTATTATAACTGTGATTACGAGCAGTGCTTCACTATAACAACCTCGTAAGCATTGATAATCTTTTTACTATAGCTTTCTTTCATAAATATTTAATTAAAAAAAAATTTTCTTTTTAAATAATAATTCTTATTTCTTTATGTAGTATTTTAAACAAAGATCCCTTCCATTTGCAATGTTTACCTATTCATATATCCTGCTTGATGGAATTGGAAAAGACAAATGGTAAGAACAGTTACATTGTACTTTGGTTTTGTGAAGAAATTATCAATACTTATTTGTTTTTTTAGGAGTAAAAATTAGTTACTCTTAATGTTAGGGATCGGTTAATATGTCAAAATTGTACCTAGATATTAATTCTGATGACAATTTAAATTTATAAAATGATTAATTTGTGAAACAGTAGATAAGTTTATTATATTCATAAGATTATCTTGATTTTATGTATGCTAGTAAGGTTTTTTTTAGCAAAGCAACATCCTAAGTTTCACATAGTTGTTATACCTAAAATCATTAAGTTTACCTTTTTTTTTTAAATTAAAAAAAAAGAATACCATAGTTTGTTAGTTCTATTATAGTCATGCAATATTTGGTCAATTTTATTTTTATGCTATTGTTTTAAATATTAGTAATTTGTTTATCTTGTTTACAAAGGAATTTTTTATTTTAATCTGAATCATTTTAAATAATAGTTTTACCTAGAATTTGTACAAGTGAATAAGCTCATCCTTTAAATTAGTTTCATTAACACAGCTCAAGTGCATTAAATTTATATTGCTTTAATAACTGTTTTTTTTAATTATCTTATTTATTAATTTATAATTATTATTTCTTTTTACTGTTTTACTCTTGATAAGTTAACATGAAAATTTTCATTTTTAGTGACAGTAAGAGCTTTGCCTTGTGTTTACTGATTAATTACTTTAATTTTTTATTAATTAATGACATTTACTTCTATTAAAAGATTTTGCTATTTGTCTCCAAATTATTTCTAGGAATACTGCGATTTAAAATTTGAATGAATGAGTCTAATTTTTACTGCTCATCAACTTAATATGAGTTTACACTTTTTTTTTCAAGACTTTATATATTTAGACGAAAAATTTTTTTAAATCTATCCATGAGGTTTTTAATTGTTAATGTTTTAGTGGATGAAATTCATTAGTTTTGCGGAATTTTTTTTAAAAAACATGTATGAGTCATTTGCAATTTTAAATTGGTATCTAAACCTGATATCACGAAGAAATTATCTGCAAAGGTTGTTTGCCTTAATTATAGCTTTAAATATTTTTTTAAGGCAATGATAATTAATATTTGTTAACACTTTAGGGACATTTTTGCTTTTAAGCCACTGTCTGAAACTGTCATTTCCATATTCTAAGACATCATAACTGAGTATGTGTTTTTCAAACACCTTGATGTTGGCATTTTTAATGTTGTGCTTATTTTAAATTATAACCTTAACCTTCCATTGATATTCAAATTTTAATTCAAAACTTCTAAATAAATCATTCAACAATTTTACATGTATGTTCGTGGTAATTAACTTTTTAATAGATCATAAACAAAAAAATTAAATTTGTTTGGTTCGCTTAATTGAAGTAAAAAGTTGATTGTCATGAAGTTGAAGTTGATCTGCTTTCAGAAATGTCTGGTTCTATACTTTTACAGGGTTCCCACGGTCCTTGAGAGTCCTTGAAAGTCCTTGAATTTTTTTCTGCTAAATTTAGGTCCTTGAAAGTGCTTGAAAAACGTCTTAGGTCCTTGAAAAACTTGATAGGTCCTTGAATTTGTCCAATACTGCCGGCGGCCCTTTTTATAAACCCCCCGCGGATCTTTCTCGTTCTTTCTGTTTTGTTCCCGAGCTCTCTCACGTGATTTTTAACGCCACCGTTTCTAACCGGGCCTAGCGTCTTGGTGTCTGCCAAGCGCGCGGAGCACAGCAGACAATCAATGCGTTCGGGGCGAGACTCCACTTCATCTTCTGTCGCATATGCTTAGATCTTCTTTTTTCTTATCGAAACTGGAATAATCTGTTGAC
>NC_092208.1:60725241-60729131 GCF_043381705.1 Parasteatoda tepidariorum
TTTTTTTTTTTTTTTTGCATCTCTTCGTGTTCAGGTCACTAAACGATAAAAAATCTAAACTCCTACAATGTCAATTTCATACCACTATTATAAATTTATAAAACCCATGGCATCTACGTAATAAGAAATATAATCTAAAGCTTGCCTTTTTTTTATACTATGAATTAAATGTTCAAAACTTTGATTATATATTTTATATGCAAAGTATTGAAATCATTTCTATTTATTACTAGCAGATACACATTGACTTTAACACTAATTTATCTAATGGCCCCAAAAATTTGAGTGGCCTAGGACTTCGCTTGCGCTTAATCCGGCCCTGTTGATCTGCCTTCAATAAAGTCTGGTTCAGTATTTTTATCAATTTTATAATTATGGCAACACTATATAGATGTGCTTAAAAAAAACTGTGCTGGAGGCAGTTATTTTTAGACTTTTAGGGACAATATTTAAAAAATAACCAATAGTTTTTTTCCTTCTTTTTTTGTTGAATGTTAAAATTTTATTAATTAGTAAATTTCTTAAAAAATCTGTGTGCAGTGTAGTTCTTAAGAAGAATTGTTGATAAATATGATAAACATTCATAACTGACTTGCTTAATTGACATTTTTTATCAAAGAGCTTGAGATTTACCATTTTATGAAAATGAAGGATATAGGTCAATTTATTGGCTTATGTGGATACCTTTGCTATTGTAAAATTTTTTACATCAGTATTCAAACTTACATAAGTAAAAATATGTGTGTTTTCAGCTCTCTTTTATCTGGCACATAAACTGGTAGATCTTTACCCTGAAAGTGCTGTAAGTATTCATATATTTTTATTGCTCATCTTAAATATTACTGTTCATTATAATACTTTTTATTTATCTATCTGTGTATATTAACTCTTGATAACTAAGCTAAAATCAGTGTATAACTGATCTTTCGATTCACAATTTAAAACACGTTTTTTTTTTTTTTTACTATGTATGCTCTTTCATTTTTATTAAAATATAGATTAGTGTAAATAAATATAGTAAAAATTTGCAATCTTTGAATCGGTAAAAGTGTTATTTAAAACATTTGGAATTCCCAAAAATGGATAAAGAAAAACATGTTTAGCTATCTGGGGTTAAAGTTACCCAAAACCCTAGTTCTCCTATTTGTCAATCCTTCTTTATTTGATTCATTAAATGTAATTTTCTAGTTGCATTATTCACTAAATATTATCAAATGTAAAAACCATCGCGAAAGTTCGCCATTGATCTCACCCAGCACGTTAAGGCTGTTTTTCGAAAGTTCCTTCGTGATTTGAAAATATGCTTTTTTGTGAATAATATGCTATTTTTATAACTGCTGTGAGTTTGCAATTGTTACTCATGACTGTTAGTCAAGTTTAGCCTATCTAAGGTGTCAATATAGATAAAATGTCAATCTGGAGAAAAGCAATAGTTTAGGAAAAAATTTAACTGTTTGTGGCCTGTTTAAAAACTTACTCCAATGTTGTATTATTTAGGCTCATAAAAATTTACAAGAAATTGAGAATAAGGCAGTGATTTTGATAATTTTCATCTAGGTGGAAAAATGTCGCCATATTGGCAATTTTTAAAAATGTTTAATAATGTTTAAAAAATTTCAGTTATTTGTCTTTTCTAAAGCCCAGATAATTCTTCACAGCAATATTATAAATATAGTTTAAAATCATCACATTGCTTTAAGTGTAAGGCTCCTATACTATGTTTTTTTTAAAAATCTTTTCCTTTGACGACAAAGCTTTGAAAAGCAGCATTAAAATATCATCCTGATGGGAAATCAGCAGGAACATGTTCATAAGTGAAAGAAAATTATTTGCTTTTTATTCTTGTATATAGTACAGCCCAATAGTTATTTTTAAAAATTCTACCCAATAATTATTTTAATAATTTCCTACTTACCTTTTATTATTTATAATTAATTTAATTTTTTATTCCTATATCATTTGTAATTTTTAAGGTTGCTTGGTATGCAGTAGGATGTTATTATTTTCAAATATCTAAAACAGATGCTGCTCGACGATATTTAAGGTATGTTGAACAATTGTAGGTTGATTAAATGTGTTTTTCAAATTAAATAATAATCCAATTTTTATAGTTTATACAAGTAATTACAATAACCTCATGAAATCTCATTTATTCATACTTCGACCCCTTATGTACATTTCTTTAATACTTTTCTTGCATGCAATGTGAATTTTGACTTAAACCATTCATTGCTTTATAGATAAATTTCTTTATTCCCTAATTAATCTGTCTTTAATTGATTATTTTTTTACTCTTTCTAGGTAATGAATAATAAAAAAATTAAATTCCCTTATTCATTAAAAGAATTCATTTGAAATGAATTCATTCTAAATGAATTCTTGAATTCGAACAAATTCTTTTTCCTGCTAAGTTTTTATTTCCTAATATTTAATTTGACTGTAATTAAAAGCAATACAGAAGAAATCATAACTATTTAATAGCTTTAATGTTCAAAATAAAATTCGAAGTCTGGCCATTCAAAAACTCAAAAATTGTTATGATTTTTCAAGTCATATTTTGCAGTGCTGTGTTAGTCTTTGTCCTGTTTATTAATTGCTATATTAATAAGCTTGTAAATTTAATCATTCTATAATTTTTAGAGCTAAATTAATTATCTAGACTTGTGAATTACTAAAAAAAGGATATTTCTTCAGTGCTAAATATTGCTTTTTTTTTCTATTGACAACAAATTATGAGATTTCTTATTCGGTTGGTCAAGCTAGTTATAACAACTTTCAGCTCTATTTTTTTGAACAAATTTTAATTTTGCATTAACTTTTATGATTTGGAATCAAATAATTTGTTTAATTTTTTATTAGTTCTATAAAAAATTTTGTTATTAATATAGATATATATTCTTAAATAGTTTCTAGGCTGAAAGTATGCAAAAAGAAACTCATCATTACATTGTAAATTATCTTGAATATAATGTAAAATTGAAGACAATAAAATAATTTATAGCTTAAAATCTATTTCTTTTTTAGAACATATTTAAAAGACTGATTTGACTTGATTTAAATGATCTCGCACAAATTTTATTGGGTAAAAAGCCTCAAAATAAGCAATTTTATTAATATTGCTAATTGCATCTTATTTAAATATAGATACTTTACGATTAACTAACTTAATAGTGCATTTATTGCTTTAAAAAATATTTAAACTTAGATTTTAAACAAGCAAACTTTCCAAATTTTAAAAAAAAATGTAATTTTTTAAAAAAACATTTGTAGTAAGTTTTACAAAAGTTGTTTTTCTCCCCTCAATTAGTAACGTTTTTTGTCCCAATGAAACGTGCTAAGTGCAATTTTTTTAGTGTAAAATAAAGCTGATTAAGTTTGTTTATACTTATAAAAATTTCTAGTTATTTTTACTTCCTTCTAATAAATTTGTCTTGTTTTACAACTTTCAAAAGCTTTAATTCTAACTGCAATGGCCAACTATAACTGTACTGACAAAAGCATGATCACATTTAAAGAAATAAACTTTTATTTTTCCACCTACTTTTTATAAAACATTATACTGCATTAAACGTATCAAACAATACCATGCATATATTTTATACATATATCTTCATTGAGCTTTTTATGCTAGACACAGTTCAAAACACACATGTTTAAAAAAATGAATGCAGCTAAAAAATTCATCTTTTTAATGTTCAAATAAAATGTAACAACTAAACGACGAATTTTGTACTCACTATCTTTACATTTTTAAACACTGAACACATCAAAAAGAGTCTGACTGAGAAAAAGAGTGACTGAGTATATTACAGATGTATTTTTTTTTTTTTTTTTTTTTTTTTTTTTTTTTTTTTTTTTTTTTTTTTTTTTTTTTTTTTTTTTTTTTTTTT
>NC_092208.1:60729681-60800999 GCF_043381705.1 Parasteatoda tepidariorum
ATTAAAGGATTTCACCATTAACACCTCATTACCATTAGTTATAGATTGTGCTGAAAATGATTTTGTGAATTAATATGTAAAACCAGTAGGGTTGTTTTTAAAAAAATATAAATTTTAGTCCATAATACATATACTCTCTTCTCTCTATATAGGCAAAGCATTTAGGTATTATATTTGAAATTAATTATTGCCACAACAAGCATTGTTGCTTCTAGTAAAATAGAAGAGAATAATTTTTAAAATTGGTCTTAGATTAAGGTCCTTGAAAATTTTGTTGAGGTCCTTGAAAAGTCCTGGAAAGTCCTTGAATTTCAATCTCATCATAGAGTGGGAACCCTGTTTTATCAATTTAGTAATTACGGCGGCACTGTATAGAAATGCTTTAAAAAAAAAAGCTTTGAACACAGTTATTTTTAGACTTTTAGGGACAATATTTAAAAAATCAGCAATAGTTTTTTTTCTTTTCTTTGTTGAATATTGAAATTTTATTAATTAATTAATTTTTTCATTTAAATCTCTGTACAGTGTAGTACTTAAAAAGAATTGTTAATAGAAATGATAAACATTAATGACTAACTTGCTTAATTGAAATTTTTTTTATCAAAGAGCTTAAGATTTTCCTTTTTGCCAAAATAAAGGATATAGATCAATTTATTAACTTTATGGGTAAATTTGCTATTGTAAAATTTTTTTACACCAGTATTCAAACTTACATAAGTAAAAATATGTGTGCTTTCAGCTCTCTTTTATCTGGCACATAAACTGGTAGATCTTTACCCTGAAAGCGCTGTAAGTATTCATATATTTTTATTGCTCATCTTAAATATTACTGTCCATTATAATACTTTTTATTTATCTATATATGCATATTAACCCTTGATAATTAAACTTAAATCAGTGTATCACTGATCTTTAAATTCACAATTTAAAACACACTTATTTTTATATTTCATTTATTTATGAAGTACAATGTGGTTTAAGAGAAATGCTCCTACATTTTAAATACATTTTTGTAAGTGTAAATAAATATAATAAAAATTTGCAATCTTTGAATCCGTAAAAGTGTATTTGAAAGTATTTGGGATTCTCAAAATTGAGGGAAGTTAATGAAACATTTTTAACCATCTATGGTCAACCTTACTCCAGTTCTCTTATTTGTCAATCCTTCTTTATTTTATTCATTAAATGTAATTTTCTGGTTATATTATTCACTAAATATTATCAAATGTAAAAACCATCGCAAAAGTTCGCCATTGATCTCACCCAGCACATTAAAGCTGTTTTTTGCAAGTTCCGTTATATTATTATAATATGAAATGATGCATTTTTGCGAATAATATGCTATTTTTATAACTTCTGTGAGTTTATTATTGTTACTCGTGACTGTGAGGTCAAGTTTAGCCTATCTAAAGCCAGCACTGTCTAAACTTATTTTGAAAATGGTGTAAAATGTCAATATGGAGAAAAGCCGCAATTTTGTGAAAATGAAGTGTCTGTGGTCTAATTTTTTTACTATTTAAAAACATACTCCAATGTTGCATTACTTGGGCTTATAAAAAATTTGCAAAAACTGAGAATAAGGCAGTGATTTTGATAATTTTCATCTATGCAAAAAAATATCCTCATATTGGCAATTTTTAAAAAAGTTTAGTAACTTTTGAAGAATTTAAGTTATTTGTCTGTTCTAATACCCAGATAATTCTTCACAGCAAGATTATATGTATAGTGTAAAATCATCACATTGCTAGAAGTGTAAGGCACATAAACTATATATATATTTTTTATATCTTCCTTGGCGGCAAAACTTTGAAAAGCAGCGTTAAAATAGCATCCTGATGTGTGATCTGCAGTGAACATGTTCATAAGTAAAAGAAAGAAATTTTTTCTTTATTCTTGTATATAGTGCAACCGAATAGTTACTCTTAAAAATTCTAACCAATGGTTATTTTTAATAATCTACTACTTACATTTATTATTTGTAGTTGATTTAATTTTTTATTACTATATCATTTATAATTTTTAAGGTTGCTTGGTATGCAGTTGGATGCTATTATTTTCAAATATCTAAAACAGACGCTGCTCGGCGGTATTTAAGGTATGTTGAAAAATTGCAGGATGATTAAATGTGTTTTTTAAATCAAATAATAATCCAATTTTTATAGTTTATACAACTTATTGCCATAACCTTATGAAATCACATTCATTCATTCTTCGACTCATTATGTACATTTCTTTGATATTTTTCTTGCTTTAGCATGCATTGTGGCTTTTGACATAAACCATTCATTGCCTTATAGAATTTCGTAATTCCTTAATTAATCTGACTTTAATTAATTATTTCTAGGAAATGTCTTATAAAATAATTTAATCGTATTTATTCATTGTAAGAATTCATTTGCAATATTGCGAATGAATTCTGGAATTTGAACAAAACAAAAAAGTTCTTGTTAAGTTTCTTTTCTAATGTTTAGTTTGATTGTAATTAAAAGAAATACGGAAGAAATCATTACTATTTAATAGCTTTGATGTTCAAAGTAAAAGTCATTCCTTTTTATTATAAATAAAAACAGAGAGCATACTTATTTTTATCTGAAAGAATTTTTGAAAGTCTAGCCATTCAAAAACTCAGACATTGTTACACATTTGCAAGTCATATTTTGCTTTGTTAGTTTTTTCTTATTTATTAATTGCAAATTTTATCATTATATAATTTTTAGAATGGAATTAATTATCTAAAATTGCAAATTACTAAAAAAATGATTTTTTTTCTGTGCTAAATATTGCTTTATTTTTTTCTATTGACAACAAAGTATGATATTTCTTTATTTGGGTAGTCAAGCTAGTTATGACGCTTTTCTAAATGATTTAATAATGCATTTTTTGCTTTAAAAATTATTTAAACTTATATTTTAAACAAACTTTCCAAAGTTTTTTTTTTTAAGCAAAAACAATTTTGTTTAATTTTTTTAAAATTTTTGTTGAAAGTTTTACCAAAGTTCTTTATTTCCCTCAATCAGTAAGGTTTTTTGTCCTAAATAAACATGCTAAGTGCTATTTGTTTCAGTACAAAAAAAAGGTTGATTAAGTCTGTTTATACTTAAAAAAGAAACAGCTGCACAACTTACAGCATGAAAAATCTCTAGTTATTTTTATTTCCTTCCAATGCATTGTCTTGTTTTACTTCTTTCAAGAGCTTTTAATTCTTACTCCAAAGGCCAACTTAGCTGCTGATATTTCTGCTACTTCTTTTCATAGTTTCATGTATTGACTAATGGTCACATAACTTTTATTTTTCTGCTTGCTTTTTACAATCAAACATGATACTGTATTAAACGTTGCAAACAAATATTTTATTCTTATATCATCATTGAGCTTTTTATGCTGGATAAAGCTTAAAATATGTGTTTAAGAAAATGAACACAGCTAAAAATGTGTCTTTTCAATGTTCAAACCAAATTTAACAACTAAACAAGGAATTTTGTACTCTCTTTACATTTTTAAACACTAAGCAAGATCTTTTCAGGGAAATTACCTTACATTATTCTTATCACATTACATTTCTCTAACTTCGGATCAAGGCAACTGGGTATATTACAGATGTATATTTACAGGTATCTCTTTGTGTTCAAAGCACTAAATGATAAGAAATCTAAATTAACCGAACCTAAATCTAATTTATACCACTATTATAAATTTGTAAGACCCATGATATCTATGTAATGAGAAATATAGTCTAAAGTATCTCTTTTTTTATACTATGAATTAAATGTTTAAAACTTTTTAAGTAGATTCTATACACTGTATTAAGCATTGAAAGCATTACTATTTATTACTAGCAGATACACTTTGACTTAATGGAACACTGTTAGTTGCAAGGTGAAATATATTAATTTAAAATCTGCTTGTATTCTTTCAACTCATAAAATGAACTTATTGTTGTATTGTAAATGTTTTTAAAACTAAAATTTAGTATTAGTATTGAAAGTAATTGTAGAATTCATCTATTAGTATTATCAAGTTTCATTCTATCTTTAAAATTAATTTTTTTATTTGTTTTTACAGCAAAGCTACAACATTAGATAGATTTTATGGTCCTGCATGGCTTATGTATGGACATTCGTTTGCTGTTGAGAATGAACATGATCAAGCAATGGCTGCCTATTGTCGAGCATCTCAGTTAATGAAAGGGTATGGTAAATCTTTTATTGTTTTCTTTTAAGAATTTGCAATCATTTAAAATAAAACTATAATTTTAATGATGATAAAATATTAGTTCCTAGTGAAATTCCAGATTTTCATTGTGACAAACTTGTAAAAATGTTGGTTTGTCTGTTAAGTTGTTTCTGAAATGGAAATATATGGAAGAAAATGGAAATATGTTTATGCAAGCTTTATTTTTTAATAATTCTCTTAATTTTTACATCTTCGTAAAGAAATTATTTAGACATTTAGTTTGTATTTTTAATTGAGTTTCAAAATACCTGTTCCATCACTATAATTTATATAGTATAAATTATAGTTATTTAATTCTTATACCAACTTGCAAAGAAAAAAAAACTTTTTATATCTCCTATGTAAAAGTGGAAGAAAATATTAAACATTCTATTTTAGACTTGTTTTAATGCGTTTGTTGTGAAAAAATTCTTATTGATGTCAATCGAAGATAATTTTCAATGAAACATGTTCATATTGATTCACTTACAGCTGTCTTAAATATTCACTCTAAAGTTAACGTTACTGTTTAACTTATTGTTAAAGTTAACTCTTTAAAAACAAAGGAAAAACTGAAACTGTCGATTAGTTTTTAAAAAATAGTCTATTTTTTTCTAGGTGTCATCTTCCATTGTTATACATAGGGCTAGAATATGGTTTATCAAACAACATAAGATTAGCTGAAAGATTTTTCTCCCAAGCTCAGAATATAGCACCTGGGGATCCATTTGTTTTACATGAACTAGGAGTTGTTGAATATCAAAATGGAAAGTAAGTATTCTTATAATCAAAATATCGTTACATTATAAAAAATAATAAAAAAACATGGATATAGAAATTTAACTAAAGAAGCAAGCAAATAAAAAGCAAGTGATTTGTAGACAATGGTCATAATGAAAATATAGATAATAAGCAAATGCTTAGTAAGTTGATAAGTTAAAATAATCTGTTCAAAAATTGTTATAAACTATTTATGTATTTTAGTTTTCAATGTCATTATTGTAATTTACTATTATTTGCATTTTGTTGAGTGATACATGTGATTTAATTACAAAATCTACCTGAAAAAAGGTTATACGACTAAATGAAGAGTTTAGTGGGAAAATGCTATTTGACAGTTTAGTGAATTTGGAAAAATGAGTTTAAAACTTAGAAACGACAGAATGTTGTTTGCCTTAAATTCTTTTACATTAAAATTTGCCTTCTCATTAAATTATTCAGCTTAATTGAAACATTTCATACTATTGAAATTAATTGTAAAATGCCATTGATTTAGATTAAATTAAGATAACGCTACCAAATTTGACAGCATGTAAATATAATAATAGAAATAACTATAATGATTCGACAACATATAAATATAATAATTTCTAAAACATTTATATACTGGAATATTTCCTTTATTTTTGAAATTCATGCTCTCAAGTTTATTTTTGTTCCAAAATAATAGTTTTATTTTTATTATAATTCAAAAATACAGTTAAAATTTCTTAGTTCTTAAATTTGTTTAGAATTTTGTCATTAAAATAGTTTTAGGCACGTAAAATATAATTTCAAGATGGAAAACCCTTTGCAGGATGATTTTTTAAAGCATAATGTTTTCGGTATGTTTCCCAAATTTTTTAAAAATAAATTAAACTTTTTATGTTTAAAACTATGTACATTTTTGCAAATTTCAACTGAAAATTGATGGTACTATATACAGACCGTTCACCAGTAAACTACAATTTATTATTTGTTAGACATATTTCAATGTCATGAAGATTTTATATTTAAATACTGTAAACGAAATACTATTTTTATATCGTGATTTATAAAACTAATCTCCAAATTTTTATTTTAGCTATTCAAATTCATTACATTATTTTCAAAATTCTCTATTGAGGCTTGAAAAAAGTGGCCAGTCAATTCTTCCAGAAAAATGGGAAGGACTATTAAACAATTTAGGACATGTTTGCAGAAAACTTAAGTAATTATTGTCATAATTTAAATTCTAATTATTTTAAAATTGCTTTTTTTTTGTACTTTCATAAATCTTAATTTTATAGAATGTATGAAGAGGCACTTAGTTATCATGAGCAAGCTTTAATACTTATACCTCAAAATCCATCCACTTATGCTGCAATTGGATTTGTACATAGTTTAACTTCACACTGGGCAGAAGCAGTTGAATATTTCCATAAAGTAAGATTTAATGCTTAAACTTTTAATTAACTTTTTTTTGTTTCTTAGTTCTTAGTCAGTTATACATTTTATTTTGTCTATATTTTCCTTAACAGGGTGGCCACTAACAGAAAATTTTAACAATCTGGAAAAAAAATTAGAGAAATATCTGAGATTTTAACTTAAATATCCAAAAAATCAAAGGAATGTATTGAGTTTTAAGAACCTAAAAGTCCGTTATTTATTCAAAAAAAATGTTCTCGTAATACTTTTGAAACTGTCTATTTCCCCTCCAATGCCAAGTATAAGGTGCTTTGTATAGGTATAAGCATTAATTTCAGGTATAAGAATTAAGAATAAGATATAATTAAAAAATTAATAAAATTTATGCCACCTGTTGCAGAAAAAGTTTTTTTGTGGCAAACCTGTTAACTTTTGTATCATTTCTTCATTGTTATCAGAATGTCTTAGTATAAAGAAATCACAAAAGTTGCTAACATATTATTCCTATTTTAGTTTTTGTGGAATGAAGTTTTTTGTAATAATAAGTTTTATCCTAACCTTTGCAGTGTACCAGTTGATTCAACCACTATCTAAATTGTAGTACTAGTAATCAAAGTGACCATGAAAACTAGACTTGCCTTAACTATATATACTTACCAATAACTATCATGGTATTTAGCTATGCTTCAAGAAATACTGTTGGTTTTAGCAAGTAAATAGTCTGTTAAAAAACTTTATCTGTATTTCCCTACCAGTATTATGTGTTAACACCTAATTAATAATAATGCAAAGCAAGAAATTATTTTAAGTGGATATTTTGAAACAAAATTAATAAATAACATGGTGGAAATTTGTATTAATCTTTGTTTACAAATGAGGGGGAAAAAGTTTTTTATTCATTCTATATTTAAGTGAAAAGAATATTAAATTTAATAATATACATTACTACATATATCTCTACTAAGTGAAGAATTTTTGCACCTATGTCTGTGCCTAAAATTTTATTTCATGAGATTTCATTCTTATCAACAAGAAACATTTATTTATGTGTTAATTATTTAGCAGTACTTCAGAGATGTCATACTATGAGTTTTCCATTATTTTTATATATTTTAATTCTTACTATAAAATTATAAAGAAGTTCATTTTTTTTAAAATTTATTTTTTTATAATTTTTATTTGACTTACGACCTCATAAATTGCAGTTTGACCCGCTTATATTTTCATCCAAGATAAAATTATTTATTTGTGCCTGGTATAAGTTAAAATCATTCTTTCTGTTATATGTAAACTCTAATTGTTTTCTGTGACAAAATTTTCGGAAAAAAATGTATTGTTTGAAGAAAATAAAAAAATTAAACTTTTAAAAACATCTTAGCAATTTAATTATGGGATGAAACATTGTCCTTACATGTTAGCATCTCTAGTATAGTGATAAATATTTGTAAATGAATATTTTTAATTGTTTTCCATCCTAATATTTGCTACATGTTGACATCTTTGTTATTTGTTTGTTTTTTAATTTGTGAACTAATTTTTCATTTAACAGACTGATGTTATACATCGGTATATAATTGCTACAAGTGGGCATCCCAAGTATTTTTTGTTTTGCAATTTGTAAAAAACTATTTTTGAACTGTTACATTTGTTAAAAATGTTTAAAATAATTCTGACAAAAGAGCAATCAGCGTACCCTGGAAACTATAGCACGATACCTTGGAAGTTATTAATAGTGTTGATCTATTTCAAATGAAATGGGTAACAAACAATAACAATGATGTTTTATGTTTATTTTTAGGCCCTAGGATTACAACGAGATGATGTCTTTTCTAACACAATGTTGTCTTCTGTGATAGAACAGCTTGTAAAGGAAACTTCCCCTTGTATAGGTATTTATTACAGTTTTATTAAGATTTTACTTATTTAAAGAATTGAATATTCCTTTAAATAAATTTTATATTATTCTATTTAATTAATTTAACTGTTGAAATGCAGGCCAATTCTTTTAATAACATGCCCCTGGTCAAAAATACTTCAATTAAAAAAAAAAAAAAAATGTTTTATGGTCAATGTATAAAATCTAGCATTCTATAGATTTTCTAAAATCAACTGATAACATAGGAAACGCTCATTATTTGTCTAAGCTTCCTATATAACGCTGTCATTTCATACATTGGTTGTAGCAATTACATTGAATCTTTATTCTCTTGTTTCTGTTTTGATGTTTTTTATTGTTGATCCCAAATTCAGTTAGGGGTACAAGCTATATGTTTTTTTATGCAGAAAATTATGTTATTCCATAGGTTCTTTGACTTGCTTTTAATTTTGTACTTCTTAGAGAGCAAATCAATTAATAGCCATTACAACTTCCAGTAAAAAATTCTGTGAATAGTTATCTCTACACTTTTTCGATTACCTTGTTTAAACCATATTCACAAAAAGGTTCAAATTTATTATTTATTTAAAATTATTTGTTGTTCACAATTAACTCATAGCTGCATTCTGAATGATTCATAGTGAATCTGATTTATTAAGTAACTGAGTTTTACTTCTTTTGTCATTGTTAACACATCAAAAAATGCATTATTTGCTTCTATTTTTTTAATGCATACATGTGTCAGCAGACAGACTAGCTTTTATTACTTCTCAATGTTTTAAATATTGTACAAAAATAAATCACTGGAGAGAAAATTCAACTTAGTGAAGTAAATTATAAATGTGAATTGAACTTATAATTAAATTCACTTTGTTTTGTAAGTAGTCTATCATGTCATGGTATTACAAGGGATTAGAAAGATGGACATTTTTCGTCAATTGCATAGCCTGTCTATTGCAATACCTCCTAAAACCACCTGAGAGACAGTATTGTGAAACTAATGTAAAATTTTAGATCTGTCCAGGCTTGCATTAGGTAAACAAACTTAAGTGTGTTACAGGAAAAGAGAAAACTGCAAAAAAATTTTGACCATCAGTTTTGTTGTTTTTCATGAAAACTGCTGTTTTGCATGAAAACTGTACCTTTATGGAAAAAAAATCTTTTATGTGATGAAAACTACTTTAGTATTATGCATGCTTTAAAAATTTTTATTCAAAAAGTTATTAGGTCTGTATGTCACACTTTCAGGAAATATGATTTAAAACTTATAAAAGCTTTTCATTAGTTTGCACATCAATGAAAAAGCACTAAATATAGTTTAAATTTGTAGTAAAAATTTTTCACTGGTGCATATTGTAAGTAGACCAGTTTTTCAGCCTTTCAAATCTTCTTTAAATGGTGTTTCTTCACTGAGATTTTTCATTTTCTGTAAGAACTATGTGTATGGTGTTAAAAAAATAATCCCAAAAAATTGAAACGATTAGATGTAACTTGATTAAAACTTATTTGATTCAAAAATATACTAACTGGAAATAAGTCTACATGTTTCGAGCGATCAAAAATAGGCACCCATTTTCAAGATTTGCTAGTCTTGAAATATAAAACGTATAGTTGCGAACGAAAAATGGAAGAAAAAGGTGAGAGGCAAAACTAAAATAATCATAGTGGCCGAGAGGACAAATCAGTGTAAAATGCATTTCCACATGTTCTGGAGCAGTGGGGAAGAACTAATGCTGTTAACAAAAGAATCAGCATTTATATTACTAAAATCAAGATTCTAGGGCATCAAGATGAGCTTATATGACTGGGGTGGAACTAATTTTGACATTGTCAAAATCCAATTTATATACAAAGTTCTAACAATGTGCAGCGCTTGATGATTTCTCGTATTCTTGATAACGGACATTTACAATTGATATGTCTATTATCAAGAATATGAAAAATCATCAATCGCTGCACATTGTTGGAATCTTGTACGTAAATTCAGTTTTGACAATACCAAAATTACTTCCACCCCAGTCACATCAGCTCATCTTGATGCTCTGGGATCTTGTTTTATTCATATGAATGCCGATTCCCTTGTTAAACACGTTAGTTCTTCACCTCTTCTCTATATAACGTGTGGAAATGCATTTTACCCAGATTTGCCTCTTGGCCACTGTGGTTTCTAGTTTAGTTTCTCACCTTTCAAATCACTTTTGTCTCTTTTTATTTACGGCTTGCGAGTCTTGAAAATGGATGCCTATTTTTGAGTGCTTGAAACATGTCTACTGTTATTTCTAATTTGTACATTTTTGAAATGGATGAAGTTTAAAATCTTTAGTAGTCATCACCCCACTCAGTGAGACAGTAATGTGAGTCTTTTTTTTTTTTTTTTTTGCAGTACTAATAACTATGGCTTGATGTTCCTTAAAGACAGACAGCAGGTTCTGGTCAAATGACACTTTTAATTAAGACAAAAACTATAAAACAATGTTTTCAGAATAATCATTCCTTGCAACAACAATGTGGCACTGTTTGAATACAGAATTAATAAACTCATGCAAACGTTTAAGTTTGAAGAATAGTCTGACCTACTGCAGAAAAAATTGTTTTGTAGCTTTTTTAGACAGCAGCGCCGTCTGTGAACGAATTTTGAAATTCTTGAATTAAAGTTTGTTTCCTAAACAGAATGAAGCAAACCATGCAATACTGTCTCGCTTTTTTTTTAGTGGGTTTTTCAGGAAAGGCAACACTCACCTAAATGAGGTAATGATTGATATTTCTATCATACCAAAAACATATATAGTGTCAGGCTTGGTGCATCTTTGTGTAGTCCTGTGAAAAACTCAAATACTTTTAATTTTGTTATAATAATAAAATGCCATTTAAAAGAAAATAATCATTGCAGATACCCCTGATGAGCTTCTTGAATATCCTTTCCCATCAGATGTCTCTTCAGATACATGCAATCCTGGTGAAGAGACTAGTGATATAATGACTGAAATAATCACTGATGATATTCCATTGAGTGACCATACTCATCATACAAATATTTCTATGGATGTCGAAATGGAAGGTGTTGAATAGTTCATTTTTTACCTAAATGTATTTTATGTGTTCACAATTTATTAATTTATATAAATGCGCCAAAATAAATGTTATCTTTTTATATGATATTTGTTCTTTTAGATTGATCAAGCATTTACTAAAATATTAGACAAAACATTTATTATATCTCTAAATATACATCAAAATACATAATCAAACTATATTAAAAAATTAATAGCTGCCAAATTATTTGGAATATGTCTTTTTTTTTCAGGTTTGTTCTATAATGCTTATTACTTGACTATTAAATGTATAAGCCAAAGCTATTCTGACAATTTAATACATTCCACAAAAGTTTGCATGATTCTCTCAGTATAATCTATCAAGATATTTTTGACTCATATAGGGCTGTGATCTCCATATGGCATTTTCTTTTTGCACCTCTCTTAGTGTGCGGAGCCTAGGGAAGTGCTTTTTTTCTTTCCCTTTATTGTCTTGAATGGGTTAGTTTATTACATTTATGTTTAATGTGTTTTTTTTAAAATTATTACATTTAAACTTCTAGAAATTTTTTATTCCAAAAATTTGTGTAGAATTACCATTGAAGTTTTTTTTTTTAAAAAAGCAAGACTTTAGTTTCTTTTGTATGCACCCAGCAAACTTCTTAACTGGGACCTATTAATTCTTCATAGTTTGGCTGGACATGAATATTGTAACCTTAAAGATGACTTAAATAGCTGATAAAAAAATTTATCAAAAAACCATGTGCTTCCAAACAACTTCACATCTTAGCAAATGTAACTTATGAATTTTAAAACTTGCATCAAGCTGATATTAATGCCTATATATTTAGAGAGGTTGTGTTTATGTAAACACAGTTAACTCATACCACTCAAAACATCGCAATTGTGAGTTAGTTCGATGCTAATAACTTTTAGTGTGCCGTTATATAGGTGTATTTAAGATAAGAGCCACAAATAATTAATGTCACAATATGGTTTGGTCCAAATTACAACATCGATAACTAGATGGGAAAAATCTGATAAGATTTTGTATGTTATAAATTTAAAAATATTCTTAGAATTGATGACAAAAGGGTTTTTGAGCTATGTCAGCCTCCTTCTTAGAGAAGAATATGTAATTTTTTTTGTGAAATATATTAAATTGCAAATAAGATTCAGCTTATACCTTTTAATGTTGGGCATACATTGTGCTTTTAACAAATCATCAAAAATTTTATCTAAGCACTAACACTAAGTAATATTCTTATCAGGGACAAATGTGAAAAAAATAATAATTTTAAGCACAAACTTTATACATACCCTTTAGCAGAATTTACGGGGTGAATTTGCTGTACTGTCTTCATAAAACCAAATTTGTCTGCAACTTCAATACAGTCTGACAAAATTATTAAAATTCAGCTGAATCTGATATAGTAGCAAAATTTGCAAATATGAAGTCTTTAAAAATTATACATTTAAGCTTTAAATTGAATTTTATACAATGATACTAAAAAAGGAAATAAATCTCTATGGAATTAAGCTTGTACAAGCAACAGAAGAAAAAAACCTGACTTTTTGTTCTTTGTGGTGCTCTCTCAAATCAGTTTTTTTTTTATTATTCAAAACAAGTTTGGAGCAGGGCTTGAAAAAACTCAGAAATTTTACCCGTCCCCGAAGTTTTCCAATAATGTACCCGTCCTCCTTTGAAACTAACCCGTCGCTTCTAAATAAATAAAAATATAATTTTCTCTTATTTATTACAAACATTTATATAAATTGCACAATGAATTAGTAGTTACTAGGTTTAGATTATACAGTAATAAAAGAAATACTAGGTTACTAATAGTAAAACCTAGTATTTCTATTACGAAATAATTCAAATAACAAAGGTTAAGTTATCTTAACCTTTGTTATTATCATGTCAATCTGTCAATTATCATGTCAATTTATCCGGTGGTACTGCGTTTTTTAAATGAATCAAATATGACGTTTGCCAGTTCCACAATCAAGCCAATGATTTACAGAGGTTTCTGCACAGAAACCTGAAAGAGGTTTTCCATTTAGGTAGATATTCATCAATGCGTTTAACGCTTCAAGTTCATTGCTGAAAAGCCCCTTTCAACCGCTGCAGTACTCCCAAACAGAGAAAACATAAATTTCACCATGCGCAGTATGTTGCTGTATTTCGAGATTAGAGGGTCATTTTAGAAGTGAGGCGCTGGACTCTTGTAAGATAACAAAAATTGAAAATGTATCATGAACAGTAACGGGAAAATGGCCATCCGCACGGACGCTGGATTCGAGAAATTTGCTGTCCGCGGGGAATTTTTGACTGTCGATTACGGGCGGTTTTTCAAGCCCTGGTTTGGAGATTTTTTTTAAAAAGAGTCCTAATGTCCAATCCAATTGTAACCCCCCACTATTTTTTTGCTTTTTTAAAATAAAATTAAAACTTAGATAAGAAATAATCTGGGGGTTTCTTCTACAGGGTATATATAAATATATACATAATTTTTAAAAAATTAAAAACAATTGTAGTATATTAGATAACTTTTATGTTTTATATTTAAAAATATATTTAAATTTGAAAGAAAACAGTTAAAAATATTTTGCGACTCATCTAATTTATATTCAATTGCAGAATGATTCTATATTAAAAGTTTTGTATTATCTCAGTTCTATGAAATCTGAATAAATTTTATTATTCATTTTTTTAGTTTAATAATTTATAAATAGTTTTCAGATTTGTTTTTCTTCATATTCATTCTAGTTTTATTTTAAAATAGTATATTTACAATGTAATATAAACCATACTAAATTCAATAAATATTTCAAAAAATATTGATTTTTGAACATTTTAATTATCAACTAAATGAAATTAAATTTTTGTATTTAAAATGCATGTTCCTTTATGCATTCAGATTGTTCTAAAACTGAAGCTTAGCTTCATTAGCATAGAGCTTTTTTCTAGCCTCAAATACGAAATTTGAATGTTAAAGTGACTGAGGAAAAGTTTTTTTTTCGTTAACTAGTGGCATTAATAGTTAAATTTTATTAAACAGTAAAATAGTAATAGCAACATTTAACTGCGGTTATTATAACAAGAGAAATTTAAACATTCTAAAAGCGTTAAGTTATAAATAATTAAATTTTTTTTTTACTAAAATTTGTTACCTACTTAAACAATTATCTAAAATTTTATTGTCTATACAACACTAAATATGTCATATTATGTAGAATACAATGCAATGCTATAAAAAGCAATTAAAAATTCCATTTTTATATTGCTTTGCATATTATAAAAGAGTAGATATATGCAACACATTTAAAAAAAAAAATTGGTATCTATAAAATATCAAATAGCTAATTATGGTCATCAGATACTCGAATGAGATATTGAAAATAACATTTAAAACTTTAGATATGATAGTTCAAAAAACTAAGTCTTTTAATCTACTTGACAGGATATCTTGTTAACCATTAAAATAATTTAGTTCATTAAATTTCATCAGGTTGTTGAAATAAATAATTTTTGTCCAAAATTCAATCAAGTTGCTCAATGTTTTTTAAATAAAAATTGCAATAAATGATCCGTTATTTTTTAAAAAAAACCTTTCAAATTCCTTAAGAACTAAAGAATTTTGCAGGTTTTATGTTTTTTTGGACTAATAATGTTGGAAATACCCTTTTATTCTCTTATAAATGAAACCGAATTTTATTTTAAGACACTCTAGGAAGACCCCTTAAGCAGTAAGTTTTATCATAAGAAAAATATATAAATGTCTTTTAGAATTATTGCTCTACTTTGTGAGAAACTCTAATTAAATATTAGTTTACTTTATTGCACACAATTTTCGATGTATTTTTATTATTATTATTATTTATTTTTTTTACAAAATAGTAACCTGATTATCCTTGCCAATCTACATAAATTCATTTTTTAAGCTTCATAATTATGCGTATTACTTAATTATTATTGATTTAATTAAATAAATTACTGTACTTTAAGTACAAAGCTCTTATTTGTTTTTTGTTTGGGTTTTTTTAAACCATCATTTAACAAAAATGTAGAAGTTGAAAATATTATCACCTTCTCTAAGGAGACATATCAGCATTTTCAAATAAAAAT
This sequence comes from Parasteatoda tepidariorum, assembly GCF_043381705.1. Lineage (NCBI taxonomy): Eukaryota > Metazoa > Arthropoda > Arachnida > Araneae > Theridiidae > Parasteatoda > Parasteatoda tepidariorum. Next base: position 60,745,097 of record NC_092208.1, read on the forward strand.
TCTTTGGACAAAGAACTGGCAACAGGTTTTTGTTTAGATTTTTCTATACTTCTGGCATCAGGAGCAGTAGGCTCCCTCTCTAGTGATCCCCATGTTGTTGGCTGAGGGGAGCCTGCTTTCAATAGAGTGGCTGTTGGTGAAGAAGCATCAAGCTTGCTGTGGCCAACACCATATGTAAGATACATAGACAAACCTACAATAACACAGTGAAAAATTTAAAATTAAAAATGCATAATTTACTGTTCTGAATGAGGAAAAAAATGTTTCTTTAAGAATCAGACCTTACTATTGAATCAGACCTATTAAGAAAGCAATTTCAGTTTTTAGTGTGACTTGAAACAAGTTTTTCTATACAAATAATAAATTTTAATCAGTCAAATATTTTCCATTCTGTTCGATAAAATTTTGCTAACTTTCTGGTAACATCATGATCATAGAACTTTGGGTCCTTATCGAAAAATCTCAACCCATTGCGATTTGAGGTCATCGTTGTTACTAACATTTTTTACATTTAAAATTTTTTGCAAACTTTTAAAATAAATGATATTCTAATAGTGCAAGGTTAGTGCTGTATGAAGGATATATCTCTTTCTAACCAAGCTCCAATATTTTCGTACATGTTGCTAAAGATGTGCGAAGACTTCACTGCTTAGTGGAGCAAGATTCCTTTTAGATCCCCTATATAGCCCCGACTTTGCACTATTAGATTATCATTTATTTAAGTTTACAAAACATTTTAAATAGTATAAAATTCAATGATAATGATGACCTTGGTCAAATTTTTTGCTGGTAAGGTCCACAAGTTCTATGAGCCACAAGTTCATCATGGAGTTTACCAGAAAGATAGTAAAAGGTCATCGAACAGAATAGAAGATGTTTGACTGATTAAGGTTATTTTTTGTCTGCACTAATGAACCGAAATTGCTTTAGTGCCAACTCAATACAGTGAGAAATATATGAGTATCAGGAATTTTATTACAATAAGTAGAATGAGATTCAGTTTTTAGAATTTTAAAAAAGAAAAAAGCTGTTATGTCTTTTTTAAGGGCTTGAAATTTATGGCAGCCTGTTGGTCCAGGACTTTTGATATTTGACTTCGATTGTCTTAAAATAGTTGTTATTGGTCCTTCGATTCCGCCATTGATTGGAGAGAATGATATGTAACTGAACTTAAGTCAGTATCACTATTAACTAATGATTTGACTCATAACTATAAATTTAAAATTCCTCTTTTTTTATAATTATTTTATTTATTTTGAACCATAATAACTCAATGGTTAAAGAACTGAAGTGTCATTATAAAAGACAGGGTTTGAAACCTCATTGGTGGCTTGAAGACCACCCAGCTTGTGTGAGAATTAAAGGTGGCTTGTGCACAATTCTGACTACATTGTTATAGTCCTTGGTCATAATATTGTGGAGCCCCAGTCTTTATATCCCACGGGCCCACAACAGGCTGTTGCAAGAGTGCTTTACCAGGGTGCATAGCATTTTTAAAAAATGCTTATTTTTGATTTTCATTTTTTAAAAGCCCATAAAGGGGTTCATTTCATTGGGTTTTTTTAAAAAGTGCTTAATTTTCCCTTTTTTAATATGAGATTTTCCGTTTATTATGTCTTCAAAACCATGCCTAGCTATCTAAAATCAAATAAAATTAATAATGAAAATTTTCAATGGAAATTAAAAACAATGTTTTTATTTATTATGAAAACTTTTAAATTTGAAACTATGAACAATTAAAATATAAAAAAGTAACAATTTTAAATAAATATTTTCTTCAGTATTTAGGTATGTTGTTGTAGTTCATTTACGTCGCACAAGAGCTGCACAATGGGCTATTAACGACAGTCTGGGAAACATCCTTGAGGATGATCCGAAGACATGCCATCACAATTTTGATCCTCTGCAGAGGGGATGGCATCCCCGCTTCGGTAGCCCAACGATCTGCACGCGAAGTCCAGCACTTTACGGCAGAACAGTTTAACGAGACTCAATACCGCGAACTCTCGGTCCCTACGCAAACTGACTGCAGCCAGTGATGCTTGACTTCGGTGATCTGCTGGGAACCATGTCTTAATGATCAGTCTACTGTGTATGATTAATACCTAATAGATACAAATAAATGTGTAAATTTTTAAATTACTATTGAGAATATGTCAATTTTAGTTTTTACAATTTGCGAAATTTTTCTAATTCTATTCTGGAAATCTCAGGGAATTTAGTTTCTGTAAAGTGACTACCTTCGGTTAATCTAACATGTCCTTAATACACTTTTATTTTAGAATTGGAAGAAAATTATTTTAATCATGTTTTCTGAAAATAATAAACATTTTTTAGCTATTCTAACTTATATTAAAAAACGGCATTTTTTTATTTTTTGTAAAACGCATATTTTTATTACCATCAAGTATATATAAGGTAAGTGAAACATCATTTTTGAATTTTGCTTTTTAAGAGATTTCTACAAATGTTGATTTTTCATATTGTTGTTGCTCATATTTCGTATTGTTGAGAATAATACGAAATGAAGAAATGTAACTCGCTGTTCACAGAAGTGATTTCAAAATTAATATATAAAAATGTGGCCTGTCAGTTTAAATTTTTATTTTTTTCAGTAAACAAGAAAACATGTTGTGGCTAAAAATAAATATTGCCTTTAAACTTAAAATGTATCAATTATTCCAACAGTTTATTACTTACCCACAGCTACCCAAACTAACAATCTCAACCATGTAGCTGCTTTGAGATTGACTATGAGAACAGCATTGACTAGTATACTTAAAGCGGGAATCAATGGGACCAATGGTACCTGAAAAAGTAATTAACATTGTTTAATAAATAAAACCTAACTAATGCAAAAATCTAATGCTGGTATTGCAGTTTTCCATTGTTGTCGGTTCATTTTTATGGGGCAGATAATCACATGGTAGGATCCAATTTTCACACTTAATTTTCATTTGGTTATCATGAACATAAAATTAATAGAAGTCATTAAGGTATTGTTTTCCTATGAACAGGGTATCCGTCCACCTGGAAAAACATGAATTTCGGTATTGAACAAAATTTGTCATGAAATGTCATACTTTTAACTATTTTTTTAAAAAAATCATGAAAAGTCGTGGATTTAGGTCACCGAAAAATTTAATTTTTAAAATGGAATTCCTCTCCGCCAATTTCAGGGTGTTCCAAATATCTGAATTTGTAACAAAATCCCCTCTCAGAGTCATATTTTATTTTTAAAAAAATTTATCATGTTCTTTAAAAATTATGGTGTTCATTCAAAAAATGAAAGAAAAAACATTTCTAGAAAAGTATCTTTTAAACTTCTGTAATTTCAAAATTTTTGTTATCATAAATTTTTTTTAATTTTATCAATATAAAATTTTAGTTGAAGCAAGCCAGTCATTGGCTAATTTTTTTTTATTCCGAAATGCAGGGCTGATTGTAACTCCGGAAAAAATCCGGATTTTTCGCTATCAGTGATCCGGAAGTTTCCGGAGATCGAAGGTCCAGACGTTTCAAAAAATCATTCATGACGGAAGTTTCCGGAAATCAAATTTTCAAAGGTGGAACTTAAAAACACAGTTTATTTTGTTTGTAAGGGAGAGCCAGATAAATTTTTTATCAGTAAATAGTTATTATAATCATAAACTCAAGAAAGAAAGACAGATTTGTAAATTTTAATTACTTCTCCAGGTCATAATAGGTATGTGTAAAATTTTAAATATATTTTAAGTAAACTAAAAAATATTGAGAAAAAGGAAAAAAACCTTGTTTAAATTTTTTTCAATTTAAACTTTTTTTTTCTTCTTTTTTTTTAAACTCAAGAAATTTTCCGGAATTTTGACTTGGGCTCACAATCACCCCTGGAAATGAGAACAGAAAAATCAGGAGTATTTCTGTCCTTTCTGGTGAACAAGAAAAGTATCTTTAGAATATGATTCTGCAGAAAAAATGAAAAAAAATTTTTGCTCAGCTATTATTTTTTCAACTATTTTATTGCTTCACCTCTTTCTTTACTCTGTTTTTTAATTTTAAAATCAATAAATATGAAGACGTAACAGTTTTGGTTATACCTATCATTTCAATTAATGTTATTATTATTGCTTTTTAAATTTATTATTCTGTTTTTGTCGGAGAAAATAGTAACTTCGTTAAGTCATGAATTTGAAAATCTAAAATGTAGCAGATACCCTGTATAAAATATTTTTGTATCCCAAATTTAGAGGTAAACCTGTAATATTTATTTTCCTTTTTTTACTCTGCTATTATTACCCATTTGATTGTTTTCTTAATCAAAACTAAAGGAGTTGTTCCTTTATTATAACGTAATTCTGTGATACTTCCTTATTACGCGACATTTTAAGATGAAACTTATTTGAATTGGTGCCTAAACTTATTAACCGTAACTAATAAATATAAATGGAATAATAAGGGAAATAGAATCATACAAGATCTTCTATACTATTTACTAAACAAATTTGACTCAATAAACATTTAAAGAAATGAATATGGAAAGGGGGGGGCACAAGTGTAAATAAACAGAATACTTTATAGTACATATTTTGGGTGAATAATTTCAACTTTTGTAGAAAAAACTTTCATGTTAAGAAACAACAGTTATTGCGAAGCCATATTCGGGGAGGGTGGCCCCTTAGCTGCAGTGCCGGATTAAGCATGTGCGGGGCCCTAGACCATTCAAATTTTTGGGGGGTCCTTAGATTAAATTTTTTTTCTCGTATATTTTTTATTTATTCAAATATAAAAGTATTTATATATCTTTTCATTTAAGAAAGCATATTTAAAATAAATTAAATTTTACTTTATTTTGTTCAATTAGAACTAAAAAATAATCATAACATATATATTTGAAATAAATTTTTTTTTAAGTCAACGTTTTTCTTAATTTTTTTAAATTTATTTTCAAAAATCCACTTTAAGGGGGCCCCAAGCCGTGGCCTAATGGGTAATCCGGCACTGCTTAGCTGTTAAAAAAAACTGTTAGTAAGGTTATGGAATATTTAAATTCAGTTTTCATTTTCTCATGTCAAAATATCTATTCAGAAAATTTGTTTACTGTGTAATTAAAATAATAGTGATGAATAACTTCTGAGCAATTCGATCTAATTATCAGGATTTTCATGTACTTAGATTCAATTTTAATAGTTTGAAACACAAAACGTATTCTGAATAAACGTATTTTGTTTTTTACTGATTAAGATTTTTGGATTTTTAAAATATGGTTGAGAGTTCTATCCTAATAACCAGTAACAATAAAAATGTCGTTGCTGAAAGTCCTCTTGTGGTGTAGAAGTTAGGACAGCGAGGTACCAGCTTAGGCGCTGTCCCCGTTGTTTGACTGAGGTCAAAATTATGCAGCAAGATAGAGCCCGCGGAAACGGGTCTGAGTAAGGCTCCTATACTATCAGAGCTGACCTATCAAGCAATATTGGAGCAAAAAAGTTCGCAAGTTAACGTTATGTTAGTATTGTGCTTATGTTAGCTCTTTGGAGCAAAAATATATGATGAGTCGGCCTGTCTAATTCAGGGGCTCTAGGTCTGAGTGCTCAAAATATGGGGTAACGATAATTTGAAAAATATACTCCCAGTAGTTTTATTAAGTGAACTGGTGAAAGTTTGAGCACTATAATGTTGTATTTATTTGTGTAATTCTCAATATTTGCTGAATAACGGCAATCAAAAGCTTCTTTCACACACCTATACAACTGGTTTATCAAAAAGTAATCCCAGGTAAAAAATTACTTTAATAACGATTTTTTTTGGTATAGAAAACAATAAAAATTTTAGAATAATCTTAATTGGTGGAATTTTAAATGACTAGCTCTAAAGTAATAACTATAGTTCAAATAGTTACCAAGAAGTTAAAATTTAAAAATAATACTTTTTTAAAATTGATTGCTCAACCAATTTCCGTCAAATTTTAGAATTTGTCATTCGAAATGACTTAGTTCAAAAAGATTTAAAAATTCACATTGCTTTCAATTCAAAATTGTTTCTATCATTATTTAAAAAAAACTGTTGTTTATTAAAAGTACTTTTGTTTCACATGTTATAAATTATCTTTGAATAAATCAGATGATGAGTTAGAGTTTATGATGAATGGAGTTCATGATTTTTCGCTTAAAAGTAATATGTTTTCACGAAAGTAAAGAAAAAATAAAACACTACAAAGAATTAGAAATTAGTTGAATAATCCTATAAACACTTTTAAAATCTTTCAAAACAATACCACATTGTCTATTTAAAAAAAGAGACTGTCTTCCTATGACACGTCTTCACTGTATTTGAATTCTAATTTATTGTATTTTTCTTATTATTTAAATTGTATGCTTAGATAACTCAGGGTTCCCATGGATCAGTGAAGACCTGGAGTTGTCAGGGAATTTTATTTTCACTCCAGAAATCAGGGAAAGTTGCAATTTTCTTACGAAAACCTGGAATGTTCCTATCTCATACCTAGAAAATAACTAGTCTTAAAATTGTCAGTAACAGTAATCAGTTATTGAGATTAGAGTTAAATAATTCTAACATCTATTGCAATTATTTGTTATGAACATTTCGCATTTTAGTCAAACTGAAATGTTCCCTTACTCATTTAATAATATTTTTTTTTTACACAGAAAATCTAATATTTCACATTACAAATAAGAAAATCAAAGCTTTCTGATGAAAATATGGTCTGGATTTTCATTGAAATTTACCTGGTATTCGTGGAAAAGTCGGGGAAATTTTTTCTGAAATTGAGTGGGAACCCTGTAACTATTAAAATAATAGGAGAAATTTAATTATTCAAAAGGGTAAATATATTTTGTTTTTATTTATTCTCCCTTTATACCGTTAACATTTCAATCCAAATCGCAAAAACTTTTACATTGTTATGTTTTCAATTGAAAAGCGCGCTATATATTTGTAGCTAACCTCAATTTTAGGCTCCAGGAAAAAAAGGAAACTTTCTTTTGTTATGCTGTTTTTTTCCTCAAAAGCGACTATACTGCCTCAAAACAGTTATTGTGTATTCAGTGTAACAGAATCAAACTATTTTATTAACTAAATCTTATGCAAGAATAACGGGAATAAAAATAGTAAAATAAAATTTAAAAAAATTTTTTTTTTCCTCAACTAGACTAAAAAGGAGAATATATTTCATTTTTTTTCGAACGTAAGATAAACAAAGACGTATCATTTTGAAAAAACGGAAGAAGGTGATATTAAATGATGATAGAAGTTAATTACAAAAGTGATGTTCCTTATGTTTCTTATTTTAATTTTCCCTTCATTTTAGTTCTACTTATGTACTACCTTTTTCGTTTCTTTTTTTATTTTACTTGAAAAAAAGTAGTTTTTTAAAACTTTTTTCCTTTTTAATTTTATCTCTGTTAGTTATGTCGAAAAGTGGTCAAAATTTACAACGGTGATAAATTTTGCTTTATTTAAGTACTAATTTATTAATAGTAACTTAAATTTTAACGCCCGGTGGCTGAGTGGTAGCGCTGTCGTGCCACATGTCCTTGCTTCGATCCTTGGGCCGGGCAAGGTCGACTCAGCCTTTCATCCCTTCAGTGGGTCGATAAAATCGGTACCAAGTATGCTTGGGAACTAAACACTGGGGGTTCCGCATTGGGCTGACCATTCAACCAGAACATTTGCTCTTGCATCCCAGAGCCCAAAGGTCACGAAAATTGAGATGGGCACAGTAGGCCTTGGCCCTCTATGGGCCGTCGCGCCACTGAGTTTAGTTTAACTTAAATTTTACGACTTATGAAAGAATTTACAATTGTATTGGCATCAGCTACAGAACTCTAGTTTGCTGGAAAGTGGTTGAAAATTCTATTGACATTAAATTCTTTTTGGAAATACAGTTCTGCTTGTAACTTCCACGAAATGGTTAAAACTTATTTTGTTATCAGGCACGGAACTTCAATTGAAATTTGAACACTCTTGTATCTTATTTATTTATTTATTTGATCTGGTAAGGACGAAGAAATTTTTGCAGTGGTCCGGAAATAATTGAAACTTGTATCGTTCTCAGATACAGAGTTCTAGTAGAGATTTGAATGCTCTTGCTGATCAGAAAGTAGTCGTGCCTCGCCGGTTCAATAAAGAATTAATAAAAACGGAGTATTAATTTTTTTAATTAAAGGTAAGTTCTTTGCAGTGACTAAATAAGGGGTAAGTATTCGCGGCATGTGCTCTGAATCATAATCGAAAACAAGATTTATAAGAGCAGATATTTGTAAAGAAAATAATGATTCTGATTATTTAATCTTTAGATCAGTTTTACACATAATTGGCCAATCTTAGTTAACCCTTGAAAGACTGAAACTTAGCATACACCTTATTGCCCAAAAGCAGTCAAAATGTGGCATTGTGAAAGAATAACAAATGTATAAGGAAACTTGTTTTATTATTTTTATATTATTTACAGTTATATAGCAATTTATTAGTAAATATTAACAAAAAAAAAATTTACTTCACTTGGAAAAAAAAGTTTATGCATTATTATTTGTAAATTTTTTGCAAATGAAAAAGCAGTCATAATGACTTCCTTGGGCAATCTAGTGTTAAGAATACTTTTTTTTTAATGGTAAAAGTATTTAATTTAGCAGAATTTTTTCAAACTAACGTAGTCACCTCAAAATTTTAATTTTTTTTTCTTTCTTTTTGCTAGATAAAAAATTTTGTTCTTGAATGTAGAGTGAAGATCTTGGAAAATTTTGAAATACATAATGTATTTTTAAATAACTCCAATGAAGAATTTAATGGCGCGAGACTTCGTAGCTACTAGTCTTGGCAAAATACAAAAGAAAATTGTATATTGAAGGTAATAAATTCAAATTATTTTAAACTTTGCCCCCTCCAAAATAATGGATAACGACTACTACAGTAGCTTGGTACCTCTATGATTAAATCTTAACATTTACATTAGCATAAATGCTCTGATATTTTGTGAAATAAATTAGTTAATACTGTTCCTGCTTCTTAGTACATAAATAGTAGAATTAAAAATGGATTCATAATAATACTCGACTTTATAAATGGCAGGAATTATCGGTCGTTTTTGTGAAAGATTCCTTTAACAAAAAGAATGATAATACATTTTCAAAAAAGGTAAATGAAACCTTACCTTATAATTAAGATGTAACGAAGATTGGTGATGAATCGAAATAAGGATGAAACACAAAACAAAACCACAGAGCACAATGACTAGAAGTATAATGGACCACCATACTCCATCAAAGATGTAATCGTAACATCCTCTTACAAATCCACAAAGCAAAAATGTAAATACCACGTAACCTATCACGGACATCACCACAAGCTTGCCAGGACGCAAGTCAATATAAGCTCTCAATATTCTAAAACGTTCTCTAAGTTGACCAGCTTGATCTAATATGGGTGATTTATCGTCATTACTTTCTCCCACTGAAGAGAGCTCTTGACTATCTGACTTCAGCTCTGAAGCTGGTCTGTATCTCAGAATTATAACAGATGCACTGACCACGAGATATGCAAATAATGTGCCGATTGACATAACTTCTACTAAAGTATTGATGTCAAAAATTAAAGCCATAATGCAGGACAAGGAGGAAAAAATATACATAGCTCCTAAGGGTATTTTTGTTTTTATGTTGACGTTTGAACAAAAAGCGAATAGTAACCCGTCATCTGCCATAACGTACACAACTCTTGTTAATGCGAAAAGACTTCCAATTATTCCAGTGGCCATTCCACTAACAGCACCTAAAATTACGACTATTTTAGCCCAATGGGCCCCATGGTATGCTAGGGCTTCAGGCAATCCAGAATCATCCGCTATATCTTGATAATTAACCATGAGAGTTAAAACAGTAGATACTCCAACGTAGGCTAGAGTTGCAATGCCCATTGAAAACATGGTAGCCCTGGGGATAGATCTCTGTGGATCTTTCGCTTCCTCTCCTGATGAAGCTATCGAATCAAATCCTACATAGGCATAAAAGCAGGAAGCAGCGGCTGCCAGAACACCCGAGAAACCATAGGGCATGAATCCTCCTGTAGCCGGGTTTGTCCAATTCTTTGTATCAGCAAAATAAGCTCCCACCCCTATAATAGTTAATATTACAACCAGGTTGACGTATGAAAACACATTATTTAAATATGATGTCATTCGGACACCAAAGGACAGAAATATAACGAAGAAAATCAAAATTGCCAACGCAAGGAAGTCTAAGTATTCTGCCATAAATGTGTGGTGCATTTCTCCAATAACTGTTATCGTTCCATTTTTTATCATACCACCTGCTAAAGAGTCAATATAAGCACTGCAGGACCTTGCAATAGCCGCTGCTCCAATAACATGCTCTAGAGCGACGTTCCAACCGACTAAGAACGCCCAAAGTTCTCCAATAGCTAAATATGTGTATGAGTAAGCAGAACCCGATCTTGGATACCTCACACCGAGTTCAGCGTAACACAGCGCAGCTAAGAATGATGCAAACCCGCTGAATAAGAATGCTAAAACTATAGCTGGTCCTGCTGTTTTTTTGGCAACTGTAGCTGTGAGGACATATACTCCAGATCCAACCATATGACCGATGGCAAGGAGCGTGATGTCTGCCGTGTCGAGACAACGGCGTAAATTTGTTTCCATGAGATCTGTATCAACAAACTTCTTTCTAGTGAGACGGGATGCATAGCTTTTAATCCTTGTGGCTGTTCTTTTGGCTGTTGACACTACGCCTGAAATAGGAAATTAAAATTATGTTAAGCTGAAATCATAGGAAACCTTTTATTGCACTGTTAGTTTATTAGTCTCATTAGAAATTATAAAAATATATATCTATGTATTTTTTTCGCATTTTTAATGCTTACATCTTAGCAGAGAATTTGCTGCTGTTAATTGCAAAAGTAGTGGTATTTTTACTGGAATAATTCTGAAGTCAAGAATAATCAAGATTGAAGTAGGAATGGAATCTATCTTTATCTCATCCAGTAATGTATCGGAGTCACAAAATTGCGCTTTTTTTAGATTCAAACCTAACACAAATTTTGTAAATTGGATTTTTATTTCTTAATGTTCACACCATATATAAATAAAAAAAAACTCATCAAATCTATTTTAAAGAAGTTTGAAGAATACTAGTATTAAAATTGCTTTCTCAATTCTGCGTCATAGAATTTAAGAAACAAAAAACTTTTTCGCATTTTAATGTGGTTTCGAAAAACTCCAATATTTTGTTTAAAATGCATGCATTTCTTCAAATAAAGCTACAAAGACAATAATATTTAACAATTTAGAAAATAAGATATGGATAACTTGACAGAAGTAGTGGTCAACAAGTGGCTGAAAGTGGGCATAGCCTAAAATCGCGTTTAAGGCAATAAGGCAAAGGAATGTTTCTTAAAATTCGCATTTAAAAAAATTATTACCCTACCTGAACATCGCACTTGATTACGTTTTTAAACTACAATTATGACCACTGTATTTTAAATTGAAATAATAAGATATCCAGGAAAATTCTATGACTTTTAAGATGAAGCTTGAAAAATTTGTCCCGTAGTATAGCGCCCTCTTAAACACGCATTTTAAGGAGCTGTAATTTTCTTAAATACGCATTTTGAGCAGTGTCAATTTTCTTAAATACGCATTTTAAGCAGTGTCAATTTTCTCAAATACGCATATTGAACAGTGTCAATTTTCCTAAACACGCATTTTGAGTTGTATAATTTTTCTTAAATCAACATTAGTTATCAATATTAAACACGCAGTTTGAGCCGTGTCAATATTTTTTAAACACGCATTTCGAGCTATGTCCAAAATAACATAACGATATCACAACATATCATGGCAAGAATATTTAGCCTTATATTTTTAATTGCATTTTATTGGAAATTTAATTTCGTATTGCTAAATTTTAAACCTGATGTAACTAATAATTTGGAAATATGTAATATCTAACTTAGCAGCATTTGGAAATGATTTGAGTTTGTTTTTGTTTGAAAAATTTCGGTTTTAATAAAATTGGTTGTAATTGTTTCAAGTAATTCCTTTGTTGATTTTTTTTTTTGTTTTTGAACCTGGGTAACAATGTTACCAAAGTGAATATATCGATCACTGGATTCCGAAAAACCTACATTTTAGAGGTAACAGTACAATTAAGAGGATAGGCAACAACAACACAATATAACTTACATAAACTGCGACATGTATTCATGTGACAAACTATTAAAATAACCACGAAATTATAGCCCCGCCATGTTTATTTTTTTATGCAAATTAAATAAACTGATTTATTATTTAAAGCTATATTTGTCAGAATTATCTACTACTAAATATAAAGGGTTTAAATCCATATGTAATTCAAAAATCAAAAGCAACTAATGTGCAGTTATCCATTATCCCGTTCAAGAAAACACTATCTTTAGTTTGACAAACCATATAAATTTTATAGCCTATTTCATTCCTTGATAAAAAAAAAAATAACTTTATGTTCTGTCTGACACAAATACAATTTTATTAACATCATCAGGCCACGATTAAAAGTCCTCTTATTTTCGCTATGTTTAACTTTTTGAAGGGGTGTTTCGTAAAAAATAAACGGGGGCAAGCCACTTCAAATATTTTAGGTTAACAATTAATCTGTCGGAGACATTGTTTTTCTCGAAAAAAATTTTATTATAAGAAACACTATTGAAACAAGGAAAAATAAACGCATTTTTTTAGTTTATTCTTTCATTATTCATACCATAAATTCGTTTATGCCATTCATAATTAATTTAAATTTAATTCAATATAATTTTCTAAATATTGAGATATTTTATAGGTTTACTAAATGAAATTTTCCTACAAATGCTAAAAATTATTTCACAATGGGCCTTGGGCGCACCATACGGGGCACAATTCACCATTGAATTTTTGTTAATTTTTTTTTCTAAATTTTCTTCTATATACCTACAAATTTAAATTTTTATTAATTATCTTAATAAATGATTCCAGTTTGTGTTTCGATAAAATCAGGATAAAGCATTCATTTAAATTAATTTGTTTTGAAAAAGAAATAAACCCATGTTTTGATTTCAAGTAAAATAAAGGATTTATTTACGTAAAACATTAAAATTAATTATTTATCAATTCATCCTGATTCACAAGGAATTTATTGCAAGACAGCGTTATTTAATGCTGTTTTTCTTACTTTACTTTCTTCTTACTTTCTGTGTTTATGCAATATTTTTTCTTTTAAGTAAAAAATTTTTGCAAACATTTTTCATAAACTAAATAAAAAAGTAACATATGCTATTGCATATGCTACTTTTACTATGTTAAGTATGGGGTTTGTTGCAATTATCTACATTAATGTACAGTGCGCAAATAAATAAATAAACGGACCACCTAAATAACTTTTAAACTAATGACCGGATCTTCACGTTCTGTAACTCAATCTTAATGGTTCGAGGAGTTGACCTCAAATATGATAATTAATAAGTGCAGACGATATTTTAAGTTGCAAAAATCAGATACAAAAACTTTCTTTCTCTGAATAAATACGGGTTTCTGACACCCCAGATATAGAGGGTAGCCGCAGACTGGGAAATATAGTCCCAATAGTTTTGTCAAGAGAGCAGTCCAAAGTTTGGACTTCTTATTGTTAATTTTACATTTTTTTTTATTATTTCGCTATATCTCGAGAACTTTGATACCGAATTGAAAAATTTTCGAACAAAATTATAAAACTCGTTTATCCGAAGATAATTCCATGCAAAATATAACTTATAGCAAATATTTATTATTTTTTATTATCTTATTTAATAACAATAGAAAAATTTTGAATAGTAAGGTATAAAAAATTTTACGTGATTTTAAAGATTGCAATTTTAAGAGTCAAAATACGAAATTTGAGGAAATTGATCGAATAGATCCTGAGAAATCGAATTTTTAAAAAGTCGTATCTTTTGAATTCGATCTCTTAGGAATTATTTGGCCGATTTCGCTCAATATTATATTTTGCCATTTAAATTTCTTTTAAAATTATGAAGCAAAAAAATTGCATACCTTACAATTTAAAAAAAATTTGACTGTTATTAAGCAAAATAATAAATATTTACTAAAATTTATATTTTGCATGGAATTATCTTTGGATAAACGAGTTCTTGAAACGAAATAAACGAGATGTTCTTGAGATATGGTGAAATGTGCAAAAAGTAAAATTAACATTAAGGGGAGGGATGCAAACATTGGACCGCTCTCTTGACCAAAACTATTTGGACCAAGATTGCGACCACCACCTATATTTTAAGGGTTAGAAATTCGAATCCGTCGAGAAAAAAAAAAGGTACGTTAATTCAGAGAAAAAGCGTTTTTGCGTCTGATTACTTAACTTAAAATATCGTCTGTACTAATTATATGAGATCCCCCCTCGAACTATTAAGATTAAGTACCTATTTTTGATCGATTTCGATATATCTAGTATTTGAAGATCCAATCATTTGGTCAAAAGCTATTTAGGGTGGTCTGTTTTTTGAAGTTATACTTCTTATGCGACTTCCAACAAGGTTGCGTTAAACGTTTAACGCTACATTTTTATTGGCCGGGAAATCACGTGGTAGGATCCAGTTTTCCCTCATTCATTTCCATATTGTTTTGGTTCTCACTAGCATAAAAGTCATAAAAGTATTGTTTTTCTATAAATATTTTTTCAGTTTGTTTTGATACACATATAATTTAATAGGGTAGTATTTTTTATTTTCAAATTTAGTGGATAACAATTGTAAAAAATGAGTGAAAACAATCCCACGGCGGATTTAAGGTTATGTCAAGGTACGTCTCTTGTGAATATCAATTGATTGTTAGGTTTTCTCTTCTGAAATTACATTATGACGCATTCACATACATTATAAACACAAATACATTTTCCAGGGCGAGACGATGAGACAACCACGAGCACTTCCACTGGTTCACGAGGCAAAAATGCACAATATTACCGTGATTACAGAGCACGGAAGCGAGCGGAGCAGGAAAAAGAGTCGTTGAATAGAATTAGTGATCCTTCTACGACTGCTGATTCTTCTACAATTAACGTCGCAGGTTGCGAAGTTTAACTTCCTTCGCGCGGAGGGACTCCACACACTATTTTTTTTTATTTTGCGTACTGTACAGTGCGTAACCGATTCGAATTTCTGACCCCCCAAAATATGGTCCCAATAGTTTCGTCAAGAGAGCGGTCCAATGTTTCCACCCCTTTTAATGTTAATTTTATTTATTAGTGAGAACTTTTTAAGCGAATTTAAAAAAATTTGCACAATTATAAAATTTGCTTTATTAATCTATGCAAAAATCTTTATTAATCTATGCAGAAAATTAGTTTTTATAGTAAATTATTTTTTTAAAATTATTTTATTCAATTATATTTGAAAACATTTTGCTAAGGTTTACAATTTCACTGACGCCATATGCATGACACTTGTCAGCTTCTGGAAAGAGTGAAAATATGTACTTTACGCTTCCTAGTTTATAAAATACTATTATATATAATCATAGTACTTTAAGAATATGTTCATACTTTTGCTGTTCGAAATACCCTAATTTTACTCTGCTTCCATTCGAAAATTATTATACAAAATATGACTAAGTATTTAAGAATAATAGTGGTATGAGTATCTCTTGTAAGTCTTCTTTAACCGTCTGTTATTATTAAGCTAAATTACGAAAAACAAATAGTTCCAAGGTTAACTTTGACAACAAATTGAAAAAAAGAGAAAATGGGTGACATTTATAATAATGGCATAAACAGCCGTTTTCTGCCAGAAGTTTGTTGTGATGCTTTCTTAAGAAAAGTTAAAACAACTAAAAATGTTTATCATAAAATATCACGTCACGCTTCACAAAGTAAAAGGGTTAGTTCTATTTATATTTGGGAAAATTGGTCAAGCGTTTTCACTTAACCATGCATTTTATTGTTTTACTTTTCTAACACTTTTTCTTGTTTATTTAGAAGCACTGGAAACTAATAAATCGAAGTTGGAGTTTAAATCTTGAGTAAAAAAATAAATAAAGCAATGTTATGTGTTACAGTGAGATTTTAAAATGTAATAAATGTTGACATTCTCTAATAAGTATCGATATTCACATAGCCACTTTGGTGAATGTCCAAAGCGCTTGTTATATCTGTTTTATATTAAATTAATCGCGCAATGTCTCACACTTTTTGGCGTGTTATTAATCCGATTTATTGCTAATAAACCACGTCCTTTGGTAAATGTTATAGAAAATGCACATTATTAAAATCTCTTGTCATTTCCAACACTGTTTTTTTTCTTTTAAAGGATATGTGCTCTTTCCTTTAAAAGAAAACCTTTAAAAGGATAAAAACCTTTTTTACCTTTTAAAGGATAGGTGTATATACTAAATATTGATAAAAAAAAAATAATTCGAACCATCACCAAAATGATTATAGGAATGTCGAGATTTATCAGACTGCTGACGTTCTACCTTAAATTGTTAACGGTGACAGATACTTAGGGTTGTAAAAATAACATTTGAGAAGAAATCAATTTATACAGTACAATGAAGTTAAATAAAAACAAATACTATCAATTATCGAAAAGTCATAAAACAAGTTATATTGACGGCATTATCAATGTCTTTAGTTCTGAAACCTTTTAATGTGCAGTTGAAAGAGGAAACGGAATCTCTCATCTGAAAGTTCTTGAACAACTTTTGATTTAATAATCGGAATTTTTAGTAAGATGTAATTTTAATGGTTCCAGGGGCAAGCTTTAACTGTGCTATTTATTTGGTAATATGAGAGAATATTTAAAATTTTGTTCCAACATTTTAATCAAAGATCTTTCAAACTTTAATATCATTTTTACTTGTTGCATTTTTTACTGCATCTCTAAAACGAATTGCCGGCATTATTTGTAACTATTTTTTAAACCAGATTCGCAAAGATGATTTTATGTAAATTAACATCAAATGTTATTTATAGTTTTATTTACTTAATAATGCTGGAAACATCAGAAGCTGTAAAAATAATAAACGTTCACGTAATTTTTAAGTAAGCAATTTTAAATAATAAATTTTAAAATTTGATAGAAATGGATTGAATAATTTTCTAGGTATTAAAATTTAAAAATGTGACTTTCTTTATTTCTATGTACAAAATATTTAGAAAAAATAGTTAAAATGGTATAAAATATTTGATATTTCATTATCTATAAAATATTTAGAAAAAATGGTTAAAATGTTATAAAATATTTGGTTATTTCATTATCTATAAAATGAAATAAAAAGAGGGCAAAAAAACATATCTGGTATTAAGAAAGTACATAGAATAAAACACTTAAAAATGATTGCATTTCATACTTATTTTAGGTGTGATTATTATTTTAGATGTTCAAACTTATTTTAGGTGTGAATTTCGATAGACATTTCAGGTAGGTAGATATTTTATTTGCGTCGCACTAGGCTGCACAATAGGCTATTAGACTTTTCAGAGTTTTATACATTTCGACATAAAGTTAATAAATTTATATTTATCGGCTTTGCATTTAATGTTTAAAAATTTTAATTTTACTAAATTATTTAAAATTTATTCTTGTTGTAAAGCTTGTAAGAACTAGCTTTTCAATTAAATCCTTAATTATACATGGGTTAAATATATATAGCATTTTCAAAAACTTTTAAACAACATTAATTTTTAATAAATATACTTCATAAAATTTTATTAATTTTTTTAAAACAGTTATCATTTAATTATTGATAAAAATACAAGACTTGTTGAAATAATTTTGCATTTTATGAATAACGATTTAATTTTTAATTATTTTTTTGAAACTCAACTAAAGGAGAAAAAAAGATTTGGGATAAAGTACAGTGTCAAATAAAAATTATTTACCTGAATCTGATGAATCTCCCATCTTGCTTTTTGTTTACAAATCCTTATGTAAATTAATCTTTCAGAAAATTATGCTGCATCAAATATTTATCAATACAATATGTTCATCAAACGCTCCGTATGGTGACACTTAACGGCTTGAAAACGAGACATTTAACTTTTATTTTATAACTTTAATAATAATGATAATATCGTTAATAAATAAATTTCTAAAAAGTGTGAGATAAGTTAACAATTTTAGCAAAGGATCTGTGTTTGTATCGCGGATCTGACAACATCCCCTGTTAGATGTTTCACTGCACGGCCTCCCACGCTTCTCTGGAATGCTTTTGGTTTGACAGCTATCAGGGGAAAACTCGGATGATCGCCAAGATGAGAATGAAACGGCGCCGCTCTGACGAATTATCGCCAATCGAAAAAGTCCCACAGTAACTAAAAGAATTGGCAAATAGAAGGAGCATGCGGGCAGTTCGAAATCGATTTGTTTTTTCTTTACGAGGGAAATTATGAAATATAACGATTACTGACCTTTAAATATCTGACATGTCAAATTTCCACAATTTAAGTACATTTGATTCCATAATTTTTCGTTCATTACGTTATAAAAATTTAGGGAAATAGATTATACCATTTTAAAGCATTATTTTGCAATAAAAGCTTTGTTTGGAAACAAAAATTATTCATAAATGATTCGGAATTATTTGAACGAATTCGAATTTTCTTTCAACTCTACATATAACTTCTGTGTTATTTGCATTACCTCTTTTTTTTGGGACATTAATTATTATTTTATATTTTTAATTAAAAAGTACATTTGCTTATACTCGTATTTTTTTATTCATTACTTTACTTAACGAATTTTTTTTACAAATACTATAAATGACTTATTGATTATTATTTGAATATAATAAACACTGAAAAGGCGAAGTTTAGTTGAATTAAAAACAATTTTTGTAATAAAATAAGAAATATATTATTTGTTCCTAACACTATGTTATTTTCACACCACATGTAAGTCAGCGAGGGAAATTTTTTTATTATTGATGGCTGAGATTTCAAGCTTTATTGGCTTTAATTTCTTTTTAGCTACGAAATAAAAAGAAATCTATAGTTGTGGCTTTAAATTGAACAACTCCGAACATAATAAAAATTTTGTTTCAAAGTATATCGATTCATTTGAATTTGGAAATCTAAAAATTTTCATTATGTGTATTAGCTTTAAAAAAAAATTATTTTTTTAAAACTAAGTGCGTTAATATTTCAATGAAGTAATACAACAGACTCGTACAGAATGTATTTAATTAACTCATAGAGGTTTCAACAATTGAGTTTGCTTTAGCTTCACATTATGAATTTTGAAAAGGACAATCGAATATTTGAGCCTTAAAAAGAAGAAGAAAGAAAAAAAGTGCTTAAATAACAAACTGTAAAAGAAAATACACATGGAAAGCATATTTAATTTAAAATAAAAAAGCTCTAAATAAAACTAAATGTTTTTCATACATATTTGTTTTTAAAATTCTCACAGATAGAAGTTGGCAACATTTTATAGTTTTTATCTTCTAAAGCAGTTTAAGTAAAATAGAAAGAAGTATTATCTAAATTTCAGAGTATTGATTTTCCCTTTAATATTAGAAATTAGAAAACGCTGCGGGTTTTAAGAAATAAAAGTATTACGACTTTCAAAAGTCATGCTTTCAATATTTTATTTTATAACCATCGTTGCACAGCTGACAAATTTTTTTAAAATTTATGGCTACTAATGTTCAACTTCGTAGCCTTGTAATTTTGAACCTGAGCCAGAAGACAAGGGATTAAGTATTATGAGAAATTTGCCTTCGTGCAGGACTTTTTGATAAAATTCACCCGCATTTGCGTTACACGGAGCAGAATACCCTGAAACCTTCCACGGTTAGCCTGACGGCAAGGGGACTCTAACCCATCATCTGTATACCACTGAGGATGTTTTACGTTCGCACTATGGTTGATGCGAGCCGGGAGCGGAATTCGTTTCGATCAGCTGTCGCTGTAGTTTTTAATATTTCATTAATGAGTGATGATATATCTAAAACAAAAAGTAAGAAAGAAAAAATATGCGATACTAGGATTCTCCATCCCCTGCTCGCTAGTGCTCGCCAATTCCTGGAACTGCTTCCGCAATTTCCTACGGATGAGCTTGCTTCGCTCGCTCATTGGATACTTTACTTCCAACTAGCTTGTATACTTCTTTGAAGACTAAAGTTTAGAATAAATAATTTAAAAACTTTTCTCTGTACAAAATTCAAAATATATCTTTGGTTGTTTTTTTTTTTTTTTAAACAAAATTCTAAATATGTACATTTCAATATTGCTTTGGAATTGCAGACAATTTTCATATCTTATGTACACAAATCTAAATTTCAGTGTTCAGAACAACAACAGCAGTGACTCCTTTGTTTTATTACAAATATATAAGAACCAAAGAAAAGAGTAAGAAAAGGAGTATAGTCTTAGTAAAAAAGGTTAAATTAAAGTAGTATTTGATGGTTGAAAGAAATCCTTACTATGAGTTCATTGTTAACAATTCAAATTTCTCAGAGGCAGTTCTTAAATTCTTAATCTCTAAATTTTATTATTCCTATGCACGATTTTCTAAATTTAAGTATTCAGACGCATAACAGCTTCTAGTTCTCAAGTTTAGCATAAAATTTTAAAATGCTAAAAAATAAAAATGAAAAAGGATCATAATAATAAAGAAAGTGAAAATTACGGTAATATTTAGCAGTTGTGACTCTCTCTTTACCTTTGATTTTATAACCGTCGTTGAACAGCCGACCCATTTTTTGGGTTTACGACTACTAATATTCAACTCCGTGGCCTTGTCATTTTGAACCCAATCCAGAAGACAAGGGAACTCCTGGATCAAGTATAGGGAGAAAGTTGCCGCCGTGGAAGACTTTTTGATGGAACTATTCCGCATTTGCGTTACATGGAGAGGAAGACCACGATAACCTCCCACGGTTAGCCTGACGGCAAGGGGACTCCAACCCATGATCCGTCTACCACTGAGGATATTTCAAGTCAGCGCTGCGGTCGGTGCAAGTTGGATGCGGAATTCATATCGACCAGCCATCAACGGGATCGAACCCCGGTTCACCCCATTGGAAGGCGAACGCTCTATCCCCTGACCCATCACGGCTTCTTTTCCGTTGATTATTATATTCAGTACGTAGATTATCAAATATAGTTTAAACTCTGACAAAATTTAACTTAAAGAAAATAAATTTAATCAAAGCAATCAATTAATCAAAGCAATATTTAGCTTAAAGTATGGAATAATAAAACAGCGTTTAGCTACTTTGCTTCATGTTTATGCCAGAGCGTGAAAAGAGATGTTATCAACTTTATAACCACGTACAAGCAGGGCCGGATTAACCTATAGGCACACTAGGCACGTGCCTAGGGCCTACGAAATTCAGGGGCCTACGAAAAACTTGGGAGAAAAAAATTTGTTGACAAAAATAATTTAACTTTAAAAACAACAAGTGTATTTTGCACAAAATTATGAAGATACAAATAAAAATATAATATTTTTCGGTAATAAATTATTTTGCAGAATCTTATGATCTAATATATTACTTTTTTACGATTTTTGGATTCAACGAAATCTTGTATTATGCTGTCGAATTCCAAATCGATATCAACTGCAATATCGGCAGTATGTCGGTATTGCAGATAAAGTTCGATAAACAAATTTGAAAATTAAAATCCATATTAACAAAAATGTAAAAAAAAAAATATGCAAGAAAATTTTAGCATATATTTTGAAAAGAGGGGAGGAGTGGGGGAGGGAGGGGAGGGCCCAAAAACGGCTATGCCTAGGGCCTACGAAAGGTATAATCCGGCTCTGCGTACAAGGGTTAGGAATGGTAACGTAAATAATGGAAATTACTAATTTCTTCATATTCTTCAAGAAATACTTAGGGAAATATTTTAAAACTTAATAAGTGTATAAGACATTGGATTTCTCATACATATTAACAAATAATACATATTAACATACATCTCATACATATTAACGTAAGCTTTAAACCAAAGCTATTAGAAGTTTGAAGGACCATCAATAAATTGCGAACGAAAAAAAAAAAATTTCTGAACACCGTATGCCAAAAAATGCAGTGATAAGCTTGTAACTCATGCCAATTACGTTGATATTCATATGAAATAGCTGCACAAAATTTCACAAATCTAGCTTAAATATTCATGAAATGTTTATGAGCATTTTCAAAAATAAAAAAACTAATTTTTTATTATTTACGTTTTTTTTACTATAACTGCAGTAATATTCACTAAAATTAAATTAAATTTAAGAGTAATTTTAATTGATAGCAAAAATACCTCGTTAAAATTTGAAAAAAAAATTCGTTAAAAATTGCGCAGGATACGAGTATTTAAAGTAATATTTTTATAATCCGCATGCACGGAAAATATTTAAAAAACAATTTTCGTGATTTTGTTATGGATCGTATTGGATAACTTACGAAAAATTCCAATTTAAATATCTTGAAAATTTAAAAAGTTTCTAGCAATTTTTCTAAGTCAGATTTTGGAAAAAAAAGTTTTTTTTTCCTCCTTTTTTTTGAATAGTAAGGGGTTTTCTACAAATTTAATTGTGTAGTATTGAACAAGATTTATTAAAAATGACATCGGAATTTATAGCACCAGACTCTGTTAAATTATGTTTGTTTCGCATGATTTATTTCCTAATACCATTACATTTTGTAGTCCGGACCATAATTTCAGGGTATTATCATTTGTTATAAAATTTTGCTTTATGCTATAAAATGACATTTGTTGAAAAACCCCTTTTCATTTAGAGCTTTCAATAAAAAGTACAAAACTTCTTAGAAATTTGCCTCATGCTTAAGACAACGTGTGAAAAGAAACGTCATCGATTTTACAACCACGTACGTTTTTACTTAAAATATGGAATATATGAAACATCATTTCACTGTTTTGCTTTATGCAAACTCTGAAATTTCACCGATTTTATAACCACGTGCGTATAAAAAACCCATTAAGTTAAGTTAGAAATTATTGTATAGATGAGAATTATCAGATGAGAATACCCACATAAAAAAATGAAAGCGCAATAAATTTTATCTCGCAATAAATTAAAAAAAAAAAATTCTTTGAAATTCTTACAATAGATATGAGTTATAGCTACTATATCACGCCGGTATTATACTCGTTAAATGCTAAAGGTAACTAAATCTTACGGTATTGTAAACTAAATTTGTGGATAAAGAAGTACACGAAAAATAAAAAAATAAACAGAATAAAGATCATGAAATTTGCATTTGCTTAATGAAGATAAAATTTCTGTGGTATTTCCATGCAATATTTTTTTTATTATACCTTATTTGAATAGAAGGTTATTAAAAATATGTTAATAGGAAAACGACTGATTAAAGCAAAAAATAAATCACTTTGAGAAACTTGTGTTTCAGTTTCATTTTTACAGAGCAAATAATTTTTATTTGATGTGTAGAAACACTCGGCAAAAATAAAAACTTGATAATGCCATTTTAGTACAGGTAAAAAGAATAAAAATATTTTTATTTCTTGTTATTTGAAGTAATAATATTAGAGTTAAGATTTCTGGGAAAACCGCGCTCAAGATAAAGTGAATCTGCTATCAGAGTTTCATTGCCTTAGTTCGCCCTGCATTTACCATAACTTAGTGTTGTACAATTTAAAAATTCTTCAATTTCCACTTTTGATTTGCTCGAGTAGAAAAATCTCATCTTCTTGAAGTCAGAACTTTAAATAGTGGTTGAAAACGCGACTTTTATTTTGAAATATATAACTTTGAAGAAAGGAAGTTTATAAATGTTGTTTTTTTTCTTTCAAATAACAATCTATTTTTCTCTAAAACTCTAATTTTTTTGTAATTTTTGCATGTAGAAGGTTACTTAAATCAGCGGTTCCCAAATTTTTTCGGTTATGGAACCCTAAATGAACAAACTACTTTCGGCGGAACCCCACTTTTGTAAATAATAAAGAATATAAAAACAATCACGAGCGTATTAACCATTAAAAGACTATTTAGAAAATATTTAATAAGAGGAATGGAATCTTTCCATAATTTTGTTCATTAGTAGTCTTAAATTAAATTTTATATTCGACAGTTGAATTCGCTCTCAAGAAGCTGTTTAGATTAATTTTAAATTTGTTGTTGCAAATACATTAAGCTGAAAATGAAATAAATAAACAAAATTATGTTTTTTGTTGAAATGGAAGCTAGAAGAACTGCTATAAACGTTGAAATGGTTACCAGGGAAACATATTCTCTTATTAACGAATTTAAATATTTTATTTTGATGTCAAAAGCGCGATGTGAAATACTAATGCATTTTTTCACAAATGCTGGTCTATTTCATATTTTAGTAAAGATATTATTATTAGAAAAATAAGAATTTAAAAAAAAAAATCTATTTCTTTTACTATGATTTCATAGAGAGAACCGAAACATCAAATGAATAATTGATTATTTAATAGATTATTTATTTGATCTATTTATAAATACAGACTTCAAAAATCATTACTGTGAGATAAAAACAATTCTTTACTCTCGGAACCCTAGGATTCCGCGGAACACTATTTAGGAACCGCTGACTTAAATAATGCATATCTTCATATCCTGGTCAGAAAAAAAATCTACTAAACTCAAATAATAAAACTATATTAACTTGATCCAAAGAGTCTCTTGAATTTTTTACCTTTTTTTATAATTTTTCATTGCATTTAAAAAATCAGACCAACAAGAGTAATGATTTATAATAGAGATATTTTTACATAGATCATAAAATATGATAAAATATTTTTAAGTGCCAAACGTATATCAAATTTTGTTCAATATATTAGACCCTGGATCTGAGGAAGCTAATAGGTTATAAACAACAAATTTATTCTTTTGTTGCAGCGAACAGAAATTTTTATTACCTTATGCTAAAGGCGGCGAATAAATGAAAGAACCCTAATTAAAAAATGTAGAACAAGATATTTTGAGCAATATTTCATGCAAAAATATTATCATTTGCTTATTCGAATAAATAATTACCATTATTTAGTTGAACACAAATTATCTTTTCTTATTATGTTCAATAGAACAAAAAATCTTTTAGTAGCTTATGTCTCAATAATATATTCTTTTTTTTTCTATTCACAAATATTACTTCATTGTTAATCTTGGAAGAAAAATAACAGAATTCGAAATAACCAATATTTAACAGGAACTCTAAGCATTGGTAAGCGGGAATGATGATTTTAAATTTTGATTTGATAACTTTTGTCTTTGTTCGATGATTTAAAACCAAAATCTCGTTCCGTTTCCAGTTCTTTATTTTCCGGAACAGCATACAATGTTTTCCGCAAGAGCTCACCACATTGTCAATCAGTCAAGAGCTTTGAGAAATATAATGATGAGCCACAGCACTTTTTCCCAATGTGACATTTTTTCATCAAATTGTTTCGTATGTATAGTTCTCAGAAAGAAATCCTTTTGAATTTTCACTAGAACAGTGCAACACACAAGCACGTAATGATTTCCGGGAAATCAAAGCGTTTTTCCCCAAAACTGCTCTCCTGAACAATTTGAAAATTTTCTCATTTATCCGAAGGCATTTCAATTGAAGAACTAAGTAAAAGGGTATATTCCAGGGGTGGCCAAGCTCCTTAATAGTCGAACCAATTTTCAAAATTTGAAATTTTTCGCGAGCTGCAATTAAATACGTATTTAAAAGGTATGCTAAAAAGGTATTACTCTTTTTTTTAACAGAAATTATATTTATTGAAAACATATCAATAAAAGTACAAAATATGTGTATTGAATTAAAATACTAAAAATTAAACACATTTATTTTACTTCTCTTGATAATTCTTTAAAATTTGGTGAATAGTTGGTAACAGCATTTCTCAGTAATTCTTGGAAATGCTGGTTAGTTAATATACTGATCGGTGCTTGGATTTCACGAATTTAAAAGTGGAATAAAATGATTCACATAAGTACGTTGTTCAGAATATTGAAATAATTCGGCAAGCAGCCTTTTTTAATTCAGGATACTTCGATTCTGGTACAAAGTTCCGAAATTCATTAATCGACTTCGACTTATATTTTAATTGTAGAGCTTGACCTTCTTGCATCTCTATTAATTCTAATTCTCCAGATGCTTTTTGGGTCATAATTATATTAGAAATGGAAAACTAGCCTTGAATTATGTTAATTTCAAATGGATTCCGAAAAAAAATCAAGAGACGATTTAAAATATTTCAAGTCTTGAAATCTATTTTAGAATTCCGTCAATATTCCTTCTAGTTTTTTTATATACTCGTTGAGTTTTTCTTGTTTAATAATGGAACAAATTTTTTTTAATTCGAGGAAAATAACAAAATGTTTTATTTTTAATGTCATTTTCAAAAAGTTGTAATTTAGTTTGAAAACTAAATATACGATGTGAGAGGTCATTTATTATTTTATCTCTCCCCTGAATTGTAAATTCAGTGTTTGCAAATGTTCCATGACATCAGTTCAAAACTTGAAGTCTTGTAACCACTCGTCATCGTCTAATTCTGATTAGGTTATTTCCTTTTCTTTTAGAAATGCAGTTATTGGATCAAACAAATCTACGAAACGATTTAATATGTTATAGCTAGATAACCATCTAATAATGCAAAAGAAATTAATGACATTTGAAAGTTCTTCGTCCTTTAATTCTTTAAGGAAATTTTTGAATTGTCGATGATTTTTTGCATTGGTGCGAATGTATTTTACAATGTGAAACACTGTTTTCATAACATCAGGATATTTTAAATATTTTGTAACGAGATGTTCTAGTTGAATTATGCAGTGAATCGGTATGAGTTGTGGAATTTGAGAATCATCTCTTAAAAGCCCAATAAGACCAATTTTTTTTACCCAGCATTGCCGGAGCGAGCATTGTGTGATGCTGCGGAAAAAAAAGAAAGAAAAATGAAGTGTCGCCGATATGTTGTCAATATTATTTGTTTGTTTACGTTGCGAAATGTCATTGCAGATTTTACTTTTTCTAAGAAAAAAGAATAAATTATTGGTAGATCGTGTTAATCGGTCTGGAATCGGTCGATCACGCCACTGTTTATGTTCGTTCGCGCAGTTTTCGATGAAACATATCGTTCTTAACTTGAACGGAAATGAAATTTGTTACAATAACGTACGTTGCACTTAGTCTTTGATATTTGCTGCCAGTAATTTAAAAGACATTTTGAAACTCATACGGAACGATAATAATTTTTTAAAATATAATACAGTACAGAACCCGTTATCCGGAAATCAGAAAACCGGAAAACCAAAAAACCAGAACGAAATTCGATAAATTTTCCTGCAATTTAAAAAACAAAAATTTTTTTTTTCCTCATAAGATTTTAGGATTTTTCTTTTTTGAAAGATGTTTACCTTACCATCATTTCAGAAATAATCATTAGTGTATTACCTCATCGTTTTTTCTTATTTTTAAGATTATTTCCAAATATTTTTTTAGTTGGGTTTAACACTAAAAAAACGGCTTTTTGTAGCGATTCAGAAAACCGGAAATATCAGTTATCCGGAATAGCGATAGTCCCGATTGTTCTGGATGATCGGTTCTCTACTGCAGCACAAAAATGAAAGGGAACTCGGGTACATTTATCGAGAGCCACAAATAATCCTTCAAAGAGCCGCACGTGGCTCGCGAGCTGCAGGTTGCCCCCCCCCCCCATGGTATATTCTACGCAAAACACTGGAACTTCCGCGTTGTTTAACAAAATATTGGTAACATTATAATTTGTTTTAAATTTATGTTCCTAGGGCAATAAGGTTAAGTTTTAATTCGTTAATGTTACTTAGAAGAAACTTGGAAAAAAAAACAGCACATTGAATCTTTATTTTATTAATCGAAGAAAACGAAAACAGTCATCAAATCCCAGAAAAAAGGGAAAAAAACCGAAGACAAATAGCCTAACGTATGTAAATTTTTTCCATTCCGCAAGTTTATAACTAGACAAATCACTTTTAAATAGGAAGGAAATGCACCCTATCAGTGATTCAAAATCCAAAAATTTCAAGTTCATTTCATCAGTAAGAAATAAAGCAGAGTAGGAAGAAAAACAAGTGTTTTATTTATTATTTTTATTCGTCGAAGAACACATCCTGTGGAAATTTATGGTTTGACTTTTATTTAGTTAATGACAACCCTTCTTTTTTATGTAAATAACTTTAAATTACTTTGAAAAGTATATGTTTTCAAATTGGTTAAGAACAAAAATATTCTTTTCGTTCGTAAAAATATTTTGCACTGAGAGATTACTATACTTTATTTCGTAAGAATACATTATTTTAATTACAAGAATAATTATTCTTATCATTACAAGAATATTTTTCTTTTTAATCATAAGAATGGGTGATTTCTTTTCGTTGAAAGAACATTATTCTTGTCTTTTATTTAGTTATTGACAACCCTACTTTTTTTTATGTAAATACCTTTTAATTACTCCAATGAATGTGATTTCCAATTTAAGAAGCGAATGAAGTTTTTAATACATAAACTACTGTTTAGAAAACATGTTTAATGTTTAGGAAGGTTCACAAAGACATAATACATTTCGTAAGAAATCACTAATTCGTGGCTTAGAACCACTAATGTGGTTTTGATCTTAAATACCAATGAGATGGATATATAAATAGAGTCAAACGCTATTTTACGAAGTGAGATTGAAATGTCCAGTTCTTTTAAGAAAGCAAAGACTTGACTGTCACTTTATTTAATCACCTACTGTTCGAATTCAACCAAAAGATGTCGCTCAACGCTTTTCAATCGATGCGACCAAATAGTATCTTAGCAACAGATTTTAGAAGGTGGCCACCTACAACGCCTTACCACCATCCCAGCATGTAAATCTTTCTCTTTTTATCACCATAGCAGCTTATTACATTACTTCCGACGAAAGTAATTCACTTGGCAAAACCTAGTCTTTTCAGAATTTAAAATTGCACGTCCCATTGGATGTAGATAAAAAAATATTACAAATTTAATTTTAAAATATTTTTTAACATAATATTAAAATATTTCCATTTTTGTCTTCCAATCACTGTCACTTATTAAGATTTCCTGTCTTGATTAGATGATTCCTAAACACTTCCTAAGATAAAGATTTCCTGAGAACTGTCGCTTATTAAGATTTCCTTTTTTTATGTAAATTAAGGCTGTTTATTTCAGTGCTTTCTGTTAAAGTAAAAATTTAAAACTTTAAAATACAAGGCAAGAAAGCATTTATAGAGGTTTATAAAAAAGATTTATATCGTTTTTACCTTCGTAAAAATTGTTTTCCCGTAGTTCCAACTGGAAGAATAATAGAATATCAAAAGATTGCCTTTTCTTAGCTTAAAAGTAAGACTAAAAATCATAAGATCTAACTTCTTTGCACAAGAATATAATATATAGTTGAATAATTTTACTGTCTCTCTATATTAAAAAATCGTAGAATTTAACAGTTATCGTTCGATATTAAAAAATCATAATTTTACTGATATCTTTCTCGATATTAAAAAATCTTATGCGCCAATTTTACTCTTCACTCTCATTTGTTTTGCTGAGCAAAAGCTATTAAATTTAAAATCATAAAATTATTTAACATTCAAAATTTAGTTTGAATGTTAAATAAGTCCAACTTTACTCTTCATTTGTTTTGCTGAGCAAAAGCTATTAGATTTAAAAACATAAAATTATTTAACATTCAAAATTTAGTTTGAGAATTATTAACTGTCTTAACTTATAGCAAAAAATAGCATGGGGATCATGGAAATGCCACTACAGAGGTGAAATCTGACTTGCTGAAAGGAACTTATTTGTCTATGGACTTAACTCGAGTATTTTTTCGAAATTCCATCTTGTTCGAAAATTAATGTAACTTTTAGATTTTTTCTTCTTTTTTTTTGCGAATTGTTTCTCACTTTTTTGTTGTTGCTACATTTTGTTTTGATATACAAAAACTATACGAATTAAAAATTTGAAATTATGATGAGGTGTGATAAATATACAGGGATAGCGACAGAATAAAAAAAAATTAACATTCCATAATTAAATAGTTATTAACTGTTAAACTTGAGAAAATGTATACAAACTCATCTGCTTTCCACTGAACTACGAGTTGAAATTTAACACGCTGAAAAACCTATTTTTATTTGTTACCTTGATTTATTTTCTTTCAAAAATTATTAGAATATATATGGGGGGGGGGGGAATTGTGATTATTTAATAAAAAATAACTAAAATAAAAATTTTCTTTGCTGGCCAAAGTAGGAATTAATTTTTTTAATATTATTTGTTTCAAGACTGATGGTTTCAAATTATTTAGTTTTAGTAACACGTTTTAAAAGCACTATAAACAAAATAAACACGCTGTTTCATAATAATTTGGTGACGTCATGCTGCACGATGACGTTGGTCATTCAGATTAGAGCCCCTGTGAGCCTTGATTCAGATAGTCAGGCATAACGAATAAAAAATAACTAAGTATCACAGAAAGCACAATAAACAACTTTTTTGATTAGAGCTATAAGGTTGCAAATATGACTGATCTTATCTATAGAATAAATGACAAAATTGAATCATGTATAATTTATTTTAAAACAATGGCTTCCGCTAAATCAATGAGAAAATTCCATATTTTAAATGTTTCTGAATTAAAAATTTAACAATTAATGTTTCATGCTGAATATCGTATTTTTAGATTTAAAGCCTGCGGTATACAGAAACACACAAATTCTTTACTTTATTGTATTAGATAGATTTATTATTTGGCAATAGATTGTAAATTATCATAAAAATATTAAAACATAGCACTGTACGACACACTTTCCAAGCATTTTAAAACTCAAAACTTATTTACTTTGACTATTTATTATTTGTTTAATGGTATTGTTTTTAAAGGGAAAGTTTGTCTTAAGATATATCAAAAAGTAAAAGAATTCGATTGCATATTTTGCAACTCATTTACGATGCGTCTATTTTTTATTGCTCTTTACTTTATAAAATAAATAACACTGATTATTGTGTGGCAATAAAACTTTACAATACACTTCATAATATAAATTTATCAGTTTATGTTTGCTTTCGAAAAAAAGATCATCTTTTTTTCATTATTACGAGGTTAAAAAAATGTAGACAATTCATTAAAAAAAAAAAGGAAGTGAAAAGCATTTCGTCACAACCCCCACTTATCTGTGTCGTATTACCTTATAAATGCCAAATATTCTTATTATCATTTGCATGCGTATTGGGTGTTCAGTAATCCACGCCCTAAATAAATATATATTTAGAGTTACCAAAAATGAAGCTAAAAAAGTATTGAACATGTGAGGCGAGGATGTTATCCACTATGTCAACCTTCATCTATGAAAAGTTACCCCCACCATAGAATCTAGTTAACATGCCTTATACACTAGTGAATTTGGATTATATTTTTGTAGTGGTAGATGCACTACAGTACTCCCCCACCAGAATTATATCTATGATAGAATTTGATGAACGAATTCCGCTAGTTGATTCATTGCTGTTTTGTGAGAAGCCGGGAGAGCTGTATGAAGATCACTATACTTTTGCTAATCGTGAGAGTTGTATTAAGTTCACGGTCGTGGTCGCTCCTGTGTTGCCATTAGCAGTAGAGTGTATGCAGGCAGACGTTGTGTTTGATAGAGACTGAGTAGAAACAGCGCGAGGAGGTGGATAATGTCGCAGTCACAACTAGCGAGTCAACTGTTCAATGTGGATCATCCATCGCAGTAGGAGTGTTCAATTCGAAGTGGGCGTTACTGTCAAGGTAGGCGTGTTCACATCACGTCCGGGCCACCAATGTGGGGCGGAGAGTTATCGACTATGTCGACCTTCATCTATGAAAAGGTACTACCACCATAGAATCTAGTTAACATGTCTTATATACTAGTGAATTGGAATTATATTTCTGTAGTGGTAGATACACTACAAACACATTAAGTGTCGCTAAATAGTATTCAAGCAAGAAAAAAAAACGTTACTGAAACACTTGTAAGGAAGTGAGATGAAAAACATCAAAACCAGTTTGATTGCTTGAAAACATTTACGATATTTCTAAGAATTTACCTTTGGTTCTTTCAGCAAATTGAACAGGTTTTGATGTTTATATTCCCCCTTCTCCACTGGCGATTCGCTGGATTTCGATAGCGTTTCAGTTTTTTCCTCGCTCAAAGATATTCTCCTCACTCATTATGTGCATACTGTTGCTGTATACTTTCTTTATTTCATTTACCGTGAATGGATGGTGTTTTCAATATAAATGTAAACAACAACAATCTGAAGCTCCTGACCTTCGCTACTTTATCTGGTTAGAAAGTATACAGCTGCTTTGTACAGCTTATCTGCTAGGCGATATTTTAAAACATATAATTTTATTTCTAATAAATGAAATAAATTATGTAATATCCGAGCTCAAATCTGCTGTATTTCATAAGATATTAAGTAATTCTGGGGAGTTTGAAGCGGAAATTATAGTTTGCTACGGTCAGTATTTATAGTTTGCTGCGGTCAGTAAGCGGGTGGGTGACCACTTTGATCAGCCTGTGTAGAGACAGAGCGTGCACGGTATCGGTCCTCGTTAAACTGTTCTACCGTAAAGTGCTCGACTTCGCAGCTCATGTGGTCGGGCTACCAAAGCAGGGGAGCCATTCCCTCTGCAGAGGATCAAAATTGCAATGGCATATCTTCGGATCATCCTCAGGGATGTTTCTCAGATCGTCGCCAATAGCGAATTGTGCAGCTCTAGTGCTACGTATATAAATAAAGTACCTACCTAATTACTTAAGGTTGTATTGTTAAAAAAGGTGACATGTTTGCTAGATTTAGAAAGAACTCGCTTTTTTGGCGGTCCCGATTTGGCCTCTTTTTGTTTATTATTCTTTATTCTAGTTGCAAACTATGCACCATCATACGTTTGTGTTAGCATATTGTTTAACCAACGAGATTGAGCTCATTATGCAAAATTATTATTTAGGTTTCAATTTTGAAATTTGTATATTTTTGACAAGGTAAGAAATGTCTTATAACGAATCTTTTCTCAAATGACAATTCTTCTTGAAATGACAGGTCTTCAAATGACGATTCTTTTTTAAACATAAATAATAAATCAGATAAAAAAAAATGCATGCGTACAAGAAATACTAATAGAGTCTTAAAACACAATGGTTAAATTGTGAGCCAAATGGCTACAAAATACACCGGCAACAGTAACCCGGAAGTATAGGCAGTAAAGAGCTTGCAGTACACGCTAGTGTAGAGAACACTATCCATCCTTTTTTTACTTCATTTTTATCCAGGATACGATGGTTGTAAAACAAGCTATATATCCTTTAAAACACATTTATGTAGTTTTGATATCGTATATTTATTCGTAGATGATAACACAGCAATGGATATTTCTGCTAGCATGATGTTTTAGCTATACAAACAAAAATACAACTACACAAGCAAACATAATCTCAAAAGAGCACTCAGTTAATCTAGCGCTAGTTTACAAGGCTTAGTTACAAGGGAACACTTTACGGTGCTTAAGGAAAATTTCTGCATGGGGAAAAAAATAAAAAGAGCTTTACAAAACTTCTTCAAGTTGCAACATAGAGGAATCTGATAAATTTTGTCCCGAACCGAATTGTTTACAAAATTTATGCTAAACATTCCAGAGTGTTCCTATGTCAGAGTAGATAAAAAATACTGCTTTTCAGAATCTTTTATACGAAAAATGGGAAGGCACATAGTAAAACTTGTTGAACAATCAAAATAGGTAGGGGCCTCCCTGGCCGAGCGGTATCGCCGGTCCAAACGCTCTGTTAAGCGTGGAGGTAGCGGGTTCGAATCCTGCTGTAACCCTGGATGTATTCTTTGTGATGTCTTTCTCTGAATTGTTCTATCTGTATTTTCTACTTGACAATGACTTATAAGCCTATATATTGAGCACACAAGTCAGCAAATGTATGTAATTTCAATAAATCAATCAATCAATCAAAATAGGTAAACTAAGCACTTTTTGAAACCCAAAAAGAATACATTAATTTTTTTTGTAAAAATGTGGTATACAATGGAATATGATAAAGACAGAGAGATCTGGAAACATTGGCAACATATTCTCGACTTAACATCCGATTTAAAAATGACAGGCTTCAATCATTTAAATTTTTTTTTTATCGTGGAATTAAAAATAAAAAAGGTTTTAAGACCCAGTAGAACAAGGATCTAGAAATGTTCAATACTTGAGGAACAAGGATCAATTTTTATAAGCCAGCAAGTTATTGAGATAAATAATAAAAACCAGCTACGATTGGACGATGGCGACCGGTAACCTGGATTTGTAAATAATCCTTGTTCTGGAATACGTACAGAACTGCCAACTACTACGCTTCATGTAAAATATTTTATAGAGTAGTAGGCAATTAAAAACTAAAGATTTCAGAATTTTTGCCAGGATTTTAAAAGCCAGAGCTAGAACAAAGTAGCGTTCCAGATGAACTTTTATATCTTACATGTATAGTGGCGTGGAAAATAACTTTAAATCAAATTTACAAAACAAAGAATAATGCATTTAAACATAAACTTAGAAGAAATTAAACCAAGAAAGCGTTGCAAGTTCGCAGGCTTGAATATATTATTTTGAAAACAATTTAACGAAACATTAAAGAAAATATCTAAGGTTCTTATTTTGTGATTTCTTATAATGCTATTTAAGAGCATTCCAGATTATTTCAATTGCCTTATTATATCTATCTATCTATCTATATATATTGCTCATGGGTTGCAATAGCGGCACAACTCAAAAAATCAAGTTTTGAGATAAGTTGGTTTAAAGTTTTCATTGCTAAGCAAAATGCATAAGAAATGCAGTCGCTTGCTTAAACGAAGATTACATTTAAGTTGAATTATGAGTTGTGCAAGTATGGCTGATGAAAGAATGTGTATTTTCATATTTACACCTGTTCTTAGTTCAAAACGTGTGTTATTTTTGAGTTATGCCAATATTGCAGCCCATGAGCAATGTATACCTATCACTTTTGCACATCGAAGCAGATTATTTGTTAAAATATTTTCTGCAAGGCTGGAGATAAGATCAGAAGTAAGGGGAATTTCAAACTATAATATCTGTCTCACCAGTTCTAAATTTTATTAATTCCAAGGCATAATAACTCGATATGCACCCTTCTCCAATTCCGAGTTTAATAAGAAATTCAAATCATAAACAGTGGATGATAGAGCAAATTAACAAACCTTGCAATTTTTAGAGACCAAATAACTTTTCTTAATTAAATTTTTCGCTTTTAATATAGAATCAGCCCTCTGAACAATCAGACCCCCAAAATCATATCGCTATTTAGTTTGTTTATGGGTAATCTAAATTGAACTGTTCAGAAGATGCTTTGCAAAATTTGGAAATATTACATAGAGGAAATTTAAACATTTCCAGAAAGAAATTAGAAGACTTCCAGAAATCAAGATATAGGTATCTTTTTATAAATACTAGTACTAAAGTTAACATTATAACATTTAATACAAATATTCATCACATTAACTATTTTTTTTAAACAATGAAAAAGTATATGGAAAAGAATAAATATAAGTACTACTTACATTTAATTCGCTTACAACGATCATTTTTATGAAAAATCGGTTTCCGACAACGTTTGCTTACAGTAAATAGAGTACAATTTATATATATATATATAGCAACTACAAGAAGGAGCTTGTTTGTTTTGTTCATTTACGTCGCACTAGAGCTGCACAATGGGCTATTGACGACGGTCTGGGAAACATCCCCTACAAGAAGGAGCATCCTTAGCCGAGAGGCCTCATCATACCGCCAAACACTCTATAACGTTGAGATAGCGAGTTCGAATCCCACTGTCACCCTGGAAGTATCTTTGTGATTTCCTTTTATATTTTGTAGTATCAATTTGATAAGGGACTTAAGCAATTTGAACGCAAAAGCATGCATGTGTATGTGTAACAATAAATAAACTGCAAAATATTCATGCGAGGTCTCGAGACGGGACCTCTGAAACCTTTCGCCAAATGCTCATGCTTTTTATTTGAATTTGAGCGTATTGAATTAAATACGTTTAATGTCGGATCACGAGCAACATTTCCGTTGCTGCGATTAGCACTACAACAGGAATTGACAGCAGTTCCTCAAGAGCCTCTTAACAACCTGGTCCTCAGGGTGGGCAAACGATGTGATCATATCCCATACTAAAGGCTTGAATTCCCTCGCCAAAATACCGTGTAACATTGACATTTTGGTCATTTGCACAATTGTGTTTTAAGCCTATATTCAATAAAGTTCCTTATTGTTCCCTTGGATTATTTTTTTTTTGCAAGTTGTTTACTTTCCCATATTTTTACATTTTGAGGATACTGTCGTATGATTTTTTATCGATTTTCAATACCGCTGTTCAAATTTACATTCGAAAAGTCACTTCGATTTTAATTTTTGCTCACCAGTGTATATGCTCATCTGGCAATAACGATTTCTCCACTTTAAAAATATGTCCGTTCAATCCAAAATATTTCGAACTGTGTTTAGTATCATCCTTTTATACCGCCACACTGCAAATAAGACAAACTGCCTTACTCAAGGGCTCAGTTCCTCACGAAAATAATTGCATTTTCTTGTATCTTTTCTTCCTTCTATCACGAATATGCGCTTATTCGAAGTCTTAACTGAATAATTCAGTATCTAAAAATATCTTCAGTATCTTACAATAATTAGGTAAAACAATTTTTATCACACTCGTTGATCAAAGGCCATAGTGAGTTCAAGTTCTTGTTGTTTCTAATCCCTCACAATACAGCCTCATCTACATCAAATCCACGAGTCCAAACACTCTGGCAAAGTCACACACAAAATCTGTCTCAAGAGAATGTCCTCCAAGGAAATTCTAGACAATCAAGGACGTATTCGGGGAAAGTAGGTTTCAATTTGCACTTGCTATATATTGGGAAGACTTTGCACCTAAATTTTAAAGTTAAGAGCTTTAAATACCGATTGAGGAATTGAGAAACTGCCGAATAGTCCGAACCACCTCCTTTGAACACTACCAGGGCTAGTTCTTGTTTTATTTACATTAATTAGCTTCAGAAGAACTTATGAAACCTGTCTTAAAGTAAAGCTGCTTAAT
The DNA here is from genome assembly GCF_043381705.1 of Parasteatoda tepidariorum. Taxonomy (NCBI): domain Eukaryota; kingdom Metazoa; phylum Arthropoda; class Arachnida; order Araneae; family Theridiidae; genus Parasteatoda; species Parasteatoda tepidariorum. Next base: position 60,782,237 of record NC_092208.1, read on the forward strand.
TCGAGATGCACCTTAATCGCCGATTACTCCTTTCGGTCTAAAATCACCAACCTTTTTTTTTTTTTAAATACTAGCCCTAGTTTTGAAGTCCCAGTTATCGTCTGAAATGATTGTTTTCCACAGTCATTTTTTGAATTTATTTCTGAATAATTCCTTAAGCTAAATAAAATATCTCAGCGAGCACCACGTGGTAAACCCCTAAATCTAGACTAATTGACATTATAATAATCCTTTTTTTCTTTTTGTCTTCTGTAACCAACCATTTATAAGTATTTGACAATTGTTCGTTTTTCTGTATGCCTATTCGAATTATTAATGCGGCCGAACACAAATGTCAAAGAGGTGTGAACAGATGGAGAAAAGAATAAAAGAAATTTCTGTATAAATTTAAAAAGAAACAAAATTGATGGATATTTAATCTGCATGACCACGTTTTTTGAAAAACGTAAAATAAAAGTCTATCGCCTAGTCAAAATATCAAGGACGGTTATTCAAAATTCCACACAAAATTTTTTGGACTAAATTGTGCCATTATAAATTTGAAGTCAGCCTTTTCAGAAAGGTAATTCAGTGTTATCCATTTTTCTTTTAGATTTCGGAAATATGCATAACTATTGACTGATATATGAAAGAATTTTTCAACATCCAAATAAGTTTTTATATGTTAAAACAAAAGTACATTTAAAAAAAAATCTATGTACAATATTAACTATCCAAAATTACTGTTGTTATTCCTAATGACACTTGGACAAGCCAAGCTCGTCAGCTAATGGCCTTTTGCGTGTAAGTCGAGAAGATCACCTTTCCTTTGACGAGAAAAGGTGAAAGTATGTCTTAGCTCAGAACCTCATGGATAGATGACAGCACCACTCATTAGTGAGGCCACTTCCTCAATCTGATCTGAAGGGGAAGGTAACTTACTCCAGATCCCTGTACTAGTAATGTTTACGACCGACCACGGGATTTTTTATTCAACAAATTTGTATACTCGTATCGAATGTACTTGGTGAGTATTAGTGGAGTCGAGGATTGAACTCTGGCTCCTCCAATCAGAGTCAGATTCTCTAACTACTGGGCTACCATAGCCCTTCCAAAATTAAGAACAATCTTTTCCTACCTAACAAAGCAAAGTCTTTTTTCACTTCCCATTTTCTTGAGAAATTCTGCAGAATAATTTTTCACCAGAAGTGTGTTAAAATAAGAAAACATAGAGAAATCGAAATTTCAACTCATTCTCATGAGGTAAATCTTTTAAATATATCAAGCTCGGCAGGAATGGGTCCGAAAATGATATCAAAATAAATTAAAAGACAGACACTTAAAATTGGAGAAAACGAAACGAAATTAGAATTATGTAGGAAAACTTTTTAGATACAATAGGGATTCTTCGACTTAGATTAAATGTATGATACAATTGGAATTTATTTATTCACACAAAAGAATATTATTTACCCATAATAAAAATCATTGTAATGGCACATCACACACTTTCCTCATGCNTACCAAAACCATAATCAGTACCAAAAAATTTTTCGGATACCAAAATCATATCACACAGTGTAAAATACATCGATAACAGAAAAAAAAAAGATTTAAATTTACATTAAAAGGAATCTGCACATTATGGTATCAATATTAGTGATTTTGGATTCTCAGAAACACACTTGAAAAAAGTGATGTGAGAAAAAAATGTAAAGTATAAAATTCGTTTTAATTTAAATATTTTGAATTAATTTGTTTGAGCCCCTGTCTGGGAGACTTGACCCCTTGTCGGGCAGAGTCTGGCACCATCCTTGGAAAAACCAAAGCCTGGAAAGAGATCAAAATAACTTAGTTCAGTATCTTATAGTGAATAGAGAGCAATTTGAATTACCATAAAAACATCATATTCATCCAGCATCCTAAATGATATTATTTACAGTGCAAACAATAACATAAGCATTTCTTGAATATGAAAATCTTTTTCTTTTTTAAATTTCTGTTACTCATGTGAAACAACCATTAAGTATTAAAATAGCAATTGTTATATAAACATTTTTAGACTTTAAAAAAATACATTATACAAAATGAATAAAAATACATATTTTTTTGAGTTTTTAATTCAATTTTGATTTTATAATATCTCTTTATCTAAAACATAGGTTCCCAATCTTTTTTTAAACACTGCCACTTTGCAAGTCAGATAGAGAGAAATAATAAATAATTAATACTATGTTTGTCTCATTTTAAGTCTTAATATTTTTGTTACGATACATTTCTTATAAACCTTTAAGTTACCGGAAATGTACTGAATGACCAATGTGTATTTGAAACACGTTTTAAACTAATTTTGATGAAAACAACTTCTATGCAAAATTGATAAAATTTTGCATAAAAATAAATCGACATATTAATGGTGAAATTAAATATTTAATTAAATATTCGGAATGTACTGAATGACCAACGTGTATTTGAAACATGTTTTAAACTAATTTTGATGAAAACAACTTCTATGCAAAATTGATAAAATTTCGCATAAAAATAAATCTACATATTAATGGTGAAATTAAATATTTAATTAAATATCATTTTCCGCCTATTAAAAAAAAGTAAAATAAGTTATGCCATGAATATATATAATAAAGACGACCAATGGCTATGTTTATTTGTTCTAGTTGAACTGAGTGAAACAAATTTCAAATTATAATATTATATAAATATAATATTTTCTAAGTTAACAATATGAAAGCCTAAGTAATTTATGGTTTTATAATATTCCTTTCCTTCACAAAAACCTAAATCAAAAATGACAACCACTAACTTAATTTAATAAAATATTCCTAACTTTTTTTAAATATAGAGCTTGCCAAAAATAAACAAATATTAACATATTTTTAAGTTCTTGAATAATGAATTTCAGACTATTTTTTTTTAAATGCAAGTTTAATTAAGTTTCAAGAATAAATCAACTTTTAGGTGAAATTTATGTAAGCTGCTAGGACAAAAAAGCTTTAAATTCACATGAAGATGTGTTCACATGTATTTGTTACTTTTAAGCATAAGCAATTTTAATTACACAACTGCATTCATAATGAATATATGCTGCCTCAGTAATTTAATTAATTCCTTAAACCTAAAAAATCATGAATTTTAATAACACACCCTAAAGTTCTTCACCCACCAGGGGGAGATAGCGCCTGCTTTGGGAACCTATGAAAAGAGAAAGGATATAATAGCATAAGAATACTTCCAGAAAGGCACATACTCTCTATACAAATCGTACCAGAAAGGTACATACAACTCAATACAAATCATTGTTCATCCATGGTACTTAATCCGATTCGCTGAGGTGCTTGCATTTTATGCACTTTGATGCTAATGTTGTTTGCAACTCTTAAATCGGGTAAATCCAAAGGTGACAAGAATATGAACTGGGTGCTCTCCATTCGTCCAGCTTCTCGTAGAAGAAGATTTATACTCAAATGTCTGTTATTTGAGTCCTAAAATGATTGTAATAGAATTGATTGGAATATAAGTAATTTTGAATAGGAGTCAGTTCATGTTAATTAGACCAATATTACTCAAACAATTTTTAGTCTTATGATACACAGATATTTAGAGCTGTCATAAATTATATCCCAAAAAATTAACTACATTGTTGAAAAGATGCTAGTGAAATTGGAACAATTTTACAACTAACCATAACAAAGCACTTATCCCAATACCTGTGTTTGAATCTTTATCTTAATGGAAACTTTCAGCTACAATCTAATTAAAGTGAACCTAGCCTATATTATTAATGAGCCTCTAGAATCAAACATTCTGGTTAGGCAATGTAGTTGGCTTCCTCCTTTGAAATTTCTTAAGAATGGAGACTTTCATTCACAATCTAACTAAAGTGAACCTAGGCGCATATAAAAAGCTTCCTCATACTAAATTTGGGTACATACTAAGCCATGATCGAATTAAAGTGAATCTAGACTCCAAGAGCACAACAACCTACTACTACAAAATTTAATTCTCGAGTAAGAATTCTTTAAAAATTGAATCAAAATTGGAAATGGTAAGGTTAGATATTCTGGTTCGGTTCATTGATACGAAATGCTTTATAATAACAACCTAAAATTGTGGTGTTAGTTTTGAAAGTGGAATAAGTCCTATTTTCCGATATCAAGATATTTAATGATTAGCCTTTAAATTGAAGTTAAAATAAATTAAAAAATATTGGCAAAGGTGAATCAATTTGGGTGTATTTAACACTATAATTTGGCTTAAACTTTACAAGAAAAGAATGGCTAAATTTTTTAAAACATATTTTTATTATTAAGTTTAAATAGTGATTATGCAACTAATAATTGACAGTTGATTTGTAGCAGTAAGGATAAGATTGATTCAATAATTTTATGTTTTTTTTGTGTTGTTGCAACAATCTAGTTAATTAATATATAGTTTTAATAACTTTTAAGTTCTAAAATGTGACATACTATTTTCATATAAACTACAATGCATGCAAAAGCAATTACTAATAAAGATATGGGAACACAATGCTTGAATACACAACATGTTTGCACTATCTGCTAAAAGCAGTTATGAATTTCATATATTTACCAGCGTTAAAATCATGACAGAAATTACTATACCTTCTACTACTATGTGTTTTAAACTATTTTATTTAATTATCAAATAATCTTGAAGACCAAATACTTAAAAATATTAAGAAGAGGCTGATTATTAGACATAGTAAAAATTATATAATACTGGAGATGAAATTTCAGTCCTAAAGATGCTAGCTAGATTGGACGAAAATTTTCACTCCAAACTNAGTTGCAATTGTAAATGAAGACGTTTCCTTACATTATGTCAAATCTAACTCTTGCAGGCTCTTGCTTTAATGCTCGGGTAAACGCTTTACGCGGCACATTCTTGGTCAGTTGTTTAAGATGACGATCTCATGCATTCAACTTACGTTGGTAACGTCATGGTCTGAGAGGAATGGCCAGTTTCTTTTCATTTGCTGTTGGTCGTTCTCGCGTGGATCATGATATCAATATCTGTTTAAATAGTATTTAAGTTTCTGTTGAAGCTGATTATTTTTGCATCATTCTTTCTTATTGTTACCCATTTATCACTTTGTTTATGAGAGTATGTCTACCAGTTTAATATGCTCTTAAAATAAATGTGAAACTTCATTTTTTTATTCGCCTTGTTGACAAACAGATACAATGATATTCTGCGTCAATCTCAGATGTCACCTTTTACCTCACCCATGATGAAAAAGAATACATAATTTTGGCAATGTTTATCTCTAATGTGAAATTGGCATTGAATATTTTGAATTTATTTTTTGTCCAGCATAAAATGAGTACTAGATTCTTTCTGGCTTTCAAAATTAGGAGAATTTTTATAATTGGTCGATTATCTCCAGAACTACTAAACAGTACTAAATTTTGGTTAATTGAATTACCAAAATTTGGCTTGAAGATAGGTTGATAAAATACAAAAATATTAGCTGTTTAACAATTATACTACACAGGCATGATTGTGAGCAACACTAATCAAGAGTAAGAGAGTATCAAAGAGTGGTAAAAAAATGGTTTATATGGGGATATGGCCAACTTGTAGAGATATGCAGGTCTCAGCCCATGATTTTATTGCTGGCAATTTGCCCCACTCCATCAGTACATCTGTTTTCAGACACTGGTTGGTTCTCAGAGGAGGTTATGTGCTGTAATTATCGTCTCTAAAACATCTCATACACATAAGATTGAAATCTGGAGATCTAGCTGGTCAATCCATCTGGAGAATATCTTCATTTTCTAGAAAATGACTGACCAGAAATGCTCTGCATGGTGTCACATTGCCATCCACTAAAATAAAGTCAGTACCCACAGTACCCCTGAATAACTTTACTAAATACGGAATAACTTTACTTTTACTACTGTACTCCTAAATAACCCTTTACTAAATAACAGGGTCCCGAAGTTGCATTTTTTATGGAGCTCACAATCTTCTTATGCTCCAGTGGTTCTATCAGTTCTTTTAACAGTCTTTTCAAATCAAGCTTAAAGTAAAAAAAAAAAAAAAAAAAAAAAAAAANAAAAAAAAAAAAAAAAAAAAAAAAAAACTTTGTGCTTTTAAATTCTGTATAATTTTACAAATACAGTTGTGTCTGGCTGATATATTTTATTTAATTTTGCTTTGAATTGAGCTATTAAGAATTCCCCCCCTCCTAATAACTAATAAGTATGACATTCCAATCTCACTATTATCTCAAATTCATTTTCATTTTTATAATTAAAATACTATGTTCTTTTTAATATTAATTTATGTTCATTCAAATAAAACAAATTTTAAATTAAAATCTGAAAGTAAAAAAAGTGTACATAAATATACAATAAAATTGCTGTAGCATAAGCAGGGCAGGAGCTTGGAAATGTTTTGGCTCTGATTCCCAGCTAAATATGAAAAACATCAAAATGGCAAACTTCATGAAGCTGCTGCTTAACTTTTTTTTAAAATGCAAATAAATTAGTATTTAAAAGAAAAGCATTTTTGCAAAATTTGGCGTGGGGCAGGGGGTAATGGAGGTTAAGGTTCCACAATTTTGTGACCAACAGTATGGTTGTGGCATTGTGCACANTGATATCATCAATATCTGCTTAAAGAGCATTTAAGTTTCTGTTGAAGCTGATTATTTTTGCTTCATTCTTTCTTATTGTTAATTCTATCTTATTGTTTATCACTCTGTTTATGAGAGTATGCCTACCAGTTTAATATGCTTTTAAAATAAATTTGTTATTATAGAAATTTCGTTTTTTTATTCGCCTTGTTGACAAACAGATACAATGATATTTTATAATTATTGATTTATAATTAAAATACTATGTTCCTTTTAATATTAATTTATGTTCATTAAAAAAAACAGATTTTAAATTAAAATCTGAAAGTCAAAAAAGTGTACATAAATATACAATAAAATTGCTGTAGCATAAGCAGGGCAGGAGCTTGGAAATGTTTTGGCTCTGGTTCCCAGCTAACTACGAAAAACATCAAAATGGCAAACTTCATGAAGCTGCTGCTTAATTTTTTTTTAAATGCAAATAAATTGGTATTTAAAAGAAAAGCATTTTTTCAAAATTTGGTGTGGGGCAGGGGGTAATGGAGGTTAAGGTTCCACAATTTTGTGACCAACTGTATGGTTGAGGCATTGTGCACAGTCCACATTTACTTTCGAGACAAATTTGTATCTAAGCTGAGTTGGCTTCAAGCTGCCATTCTGAATCGAACCCCAGCTCTCCACAATGACAGTTTTATGTCTGTATCACTGAGCCATCGCCGCTCAATAAAATGGTATACATACACATAGTACAGAAGTTACAATAAAAAAAGTGACTAAAAAATATTAAATCTTACCTCTAATATTAAAGATTGGGGTTTACTGAAATCAAGACTGCCAGTAAATCCATTATGGTTGAGAACAACAGCAAAAGAGAGATTCATGACATACTGAGTATAGCTTATAATGTATCTAGTCCTTGATTTTCTTTTTGCCATCATTTTGGCTATTTGCTATAATTAAAAAAAAAAATTAAAATTTAAGCATACTTCTATATTCTAACATAATATAAAAAGTTGTACTTATTTTTAAAATAAACAGCACCTTTTAAGCACTCAATATTATTTCTTTGCACTTAACTCTTTTTTTTTCACTCTGTTATGTTGGCAATAAGTATGTAAATCCCATCCCCTTTACTAGTAATTTCTTATTAAGAATATTTTAAGTTACAGGGATGAGATTGGGTGAAAGGAAAAAAAACTGAATTTCCAAGCGAGTAAATTTTATGTATGCGTTATCGTTTAATAATAAATTCCAGACAATTTAAGATAACAAATTACAATGTGTTGACATAATTGTGCACTAATTTATTATTACGGTTAATCCCGCCTAAAGGAATACCATCGGTTTCAGTCAAATCTATGCAATTAAGCTGGTTATTCGATTAAAAGGGGAGTGCAATATTTTATCTTAAATTCCGATTTTTTGCGAAATGTTACTTCTTAATGGTATTTAATGCATAGTATAGCATTTTGATTAAATAAACTCAGTTTTATCATCAATAAATAATTATAATTAAAATTGTTTGTGTTAGTATCATAAAATATAAATGTCATGTCAAGTTACATAAAAATAAATCAATGTTAGTGAAAAGCATAATGTAGGTGCTAAAATATTATTTGATCCCTTCTGAAAAAATCCCTAATTTAAGATTGTTTTTTATACCAGTTTAATTCATCAGTTCACCAGTTTAATTATTGTTTCTAAGATTCATTATTTAGCTTTATTAGGATTAATTTAAATCATTCCTATTCACTCTCAACTTGCAACCAATTTAAACTTATTTACTGGATTAAGCAATTATTCTATTTAAGAGAGAGACACTCTGTACACTAGCGTGTTAGGTTTTTGAAGATTTTTCTTATCAAAGCTAACATGCATCAAGTGAGGACCACAAGACAAATCACTCTATCCCTTTTTTACATTATAAATGATGTGTGTGTGTGTGTGTGAAGTAAGTCAGAGGGGTAAAACCCCTTTGTTTACTTCAATGTACAAAACTGGCAGCAAGTTTTGATTAATTTTTCAACTTTACCCCAAACACATACTAATAAATAAGAAGTTCCTATTGAAATGACCACCTATAGTATACAAAATAAATCATAATTAAAACTTATTGAAAATAACTTTAAATGTAATTATTGTATATATAAATAAGCATATTAATAATTCATGCCTGTCAGCAATTAACCTCTTACCTGCCGAGTAAAATTTACATGATTCACTCCCCAGTGCCACCATTTTTTCACTCAAGTGCGCTTTGTTATGCAGTGTTTTGGTGGGGGAAAAAGATGCACGCTTTGCAATTTAGAAACAGTTTACTTTCACAAGAGAAGAAAAAGGAAAAAAGAAAAAAAAAAAAAGAAAATAGAAAACTTAAATTAAAGAATAAAAATACAATATAAAAGATGTTAAAACTTAGCTGTTGTATGATAAATCCTGAAACATGGTTGGACACATAAACCAACATCACGTTCATTGCACTGATAGCGGGATTCTCGGCGAATATACACGGGAAACGAAAGCGAAAGAAGAATATACCCGACCGTACTCAAATAGAAACACACAAGCAATAAATATTATGATATAACTTTTCCAACAAATCACTTTAACATTCCCCCCTTTCCCTCCTCTGAAATTGGTAATACATACATTCATTGCAAACACTTTCATTGGTGAACACTTTCAAGGTCATTTTACTGCATGCTCAAGTCGGGGGTGTAGTTCTATTTATAGCAGTGCAATGCAAAACCTTGTACTTCGGGAAAGCGTAAATATAGTAAATATACGCCTGAGGCAGTTAACGCATCGTCTGGCCGAGATGTATATATACGCCAGCGGCAGTTAAGGGGTTAACTGAAAAAGGGAAATTCCATTTTAGCCGGGGAAACATTTCTCAAAAATAATAATAATATTTTTTTTTTCCATTTCAGTACCACTTTATGCAATTAGGCGGGAGAAAAAAACAACAAATAACTCTTTAAAAGGGGAAGTTTAATATTAGTTTTATATAAAATGATTTGGTTCCATTAAATTTTATTCATATAAGCGGGTTATTCAATTATCCAATATGCGATTAAGTGGGGACGACTGTATATAAATGATTACATCTATACGTAACATTTAGTAAAAAGTAAAATAACCAATTGAAAAATTATATAAAGCTAGAAATTATATTTTTCTTCAGTTCACATAAGAGACAATTATTATGTGAGAAACTGTCTGATTTAGCAAATTAAAACTACTGAGAACATATATTAACATTCCATTTTTTTCAATTATTACTGTTACATGATTTATAGCAAATATATTAGTAACATGACTTTTGAAATTATTTAGAAAATAAAAAAAATTTTTACAATTGGAATCACTATGTTTATTGTATTATAATCTNAAAATATAAATGTCATGTAAAGTTACATAAAAATAAATCAATGTTAGTGAAAAGCATAATGAAGGTGCTAAAATATTATTTGATCCCTTCCGAAAAAATCTCTAATTTAAGATTGCTTTTTATACCAGTTTAATTATTGTCTCTAAGATTCATTGTTTTGCTTTATTACGATTAATTTAAATCATTCTTTTTTGCTCTCAACTTGCAAGCCAATTCAAAGTTATTTACTGGATTAAGCAATTATTCTATTTAAGAGAGAGACACTCTGTACACTAGCGTGTTAGGTTTTCTGAAGATTTTTCTTATCAAAGCTAACATGCATCAAGTGAGGACCACAAGACAAATCACTCTATCCCTTTTTTACATTATAAATGATGTGTGTGTGAAGTAAGTCAGAGGGGTAAAACCTCTTCGTTTACTTCAATGTACAAAACTGGCAGCAAGTTTTGATTAATTTTTCAACTTTACCCCAAACACATACTAATAAATAAGAAGTTCCTATTGAAATGACCACCTATAGTATCCTATAGTATACAAAATAAATCATAATTAAAACTTATTGAAAATAACTTTAAATGTAATTATTGTATATATAAATAAGCATATTAATAATTCATGCCTGTCAGCAATTAACCCCTTACCTGCTCAGTAAAATTTACATGATTCACTCCCCAGTGCCATCGTTTTTCACTTAAGTGCGGTTTGTTATGCGGTGTTTTGGTGGGGGAAAAAGATGCACGCTTTGCAATTTAAAAGCAGTTTACTTTCACAAGAGAAGAAAAAGGAAAAAAAAGAAAATAGAAAACTTAAATTAAAGAATAAAAATACAATGTAAAAGATGTTAAAACTTAGCTGTTGTATGATAAATCTTGAAACATGGTTGGACACATAAACCAACATCACATTCATTGTACTGATAGCGGGATTCTCGACAAATATACACGGGAAACGAAAGCGAAAGAAGAATATACCCGACCGTACTCAAATAGAAACACACAAGCAATAAATATTATGATATAACTTTTACAACAAATCACTTTAACATTTCCCCCTTTCCCTCCTCCGAAATTGGTAATACATACATTCATTGCAAACACTTTCATTGGTGAACACTTTCAAGGTCATTTTACTGCATGCTCAAGTCGGGGGTGTAGTTCTATTTATAGCAGTGCAATGCAAAGCATCGTACTTCGGGAAAGCGTAGATATACGCCTGCGGCAGTCAACGGATTGTCTGGCTGAGACGTATATATACGCCAGCAGCAGTTAAGGGGTTAACTGAAAAAGGAAAATTCCATTTTAGCCGGGGAAACATTTCTCAAAAGTAATAATTTTTTTTCTTCCCATTTCAGTACCACTTTATGCAATTAGGCGGGGGCAAAAAACAAGAAATAACTGTTTAAAAGGGAAAGTTTAACATTAGTTTTATATAAAATGATTTGGTTCCATTAAATTTTATTCGATTAAATGGGGACGACTGTACATAAATGGTTACATCTATACACAACATTTAGTAATAAAAAGTAAAATAACCAATTGAAAAATTATATAAAGCTAGAAATTATATTTTTCTTCAGTTCACATAAGAGACAATTATTATGCGAGAAACTGTCTGATTTAGCAAATTAAAACTACTGAGAACATATATTAACATTCCATTTTTTTCAATTATTACTGTTACATGATTTATAGCAAATATATTAGTAACATGACTTTTGAAATTATTTAGAAAATAAAAAAAATTTTTACAATTGGAATCACTATGTTTATTGTATTATAATCTAATCTAGCTAGAGCCCTGTGAAACATATCAATAACTTTGAAGTAGGAATATATATTAACTCTTTAACACATGAAAATTGCTATTTTAGTTAGAAAAATTATATGATAATCAGCAACGGTTTAGATAATTATTTTTCATTTGATAAGAATTTTGCATTTTATAGCATAAATAACAGCAACAATATTTTTTAAATTTTGGCGCTGAGTTAATTAACTCTTTTTCCAAAAAATAAAATAATTGAATTTAATATTTTTTTATTATTTTTGTTTAATTTCTGTTTGCTGCAAATGCTTCATGTTTCTGAAAACAAGCAAAAAATCCTTTAACAAGATTAAATTGCGTGTAATGCAGCTTGTGAATGAGGGTTTCTCCAGTTGGGAAAAGTTTTATACATTCTCGTATTAATAGCAAAACTGACAATAGGTAGGTGATTAATTTAGTCATTAGCCTATCTTCAAACATTTTTTGACAAATACTACTTTTTCTTCTTTCCAAATACAGAATGTAAGTTTTGAATATATTCTCCTCCACAGGGTGCGTAGCCAAATCTTTGAATCAAAAATAAGCACTTTTTAAAAACTTTTCAAGCACTTTACAAAAATTTTCAAGCACTCAAAAATTTCATATTGCATCAATGATATTATTGAAAAACAAAAACTTTTTATGAACAGTTTTAGCATTAAAAAAAAAAACACAAAAAGAAACGGACGTAAATCGAAACAATCAGTACTTTCCCACATCACCGAGTGAATTCAACTTGACTCTGAACTCAGAACAAAAGTACCCTTACCCCCTACATCAAAAAAGTGTTAGAAGTAAAATAAAATTGTAAATTAAAGAGAAAAACATTTAATAAGGATCTGACTCTATCCGCATTGGAGCACTCAGGTTTCAGTTTCGAGTGTGCGCATGCGCAAGTCATAACTTGGGTACGACATGAAGTCCGCGTGAATGATTACGTAGCGAACACCCCATTTTTCGTGAAATGCAGGGGATCCGCCAGATATCACTGAAGGAGAAAAAAAAATTATTTGTGAAAAAAAAAGCACTTTTTAAAAACGCCAGCTGAAAAAAGCACTTTTAAAAATGAAATCTCCCAAAAAGCACCTTTAAGTACTTTTTACAAACGCTACGCACCCTGCCTCCAGTTTCGCTGATGCTGTAATGCTCACAATCGTCGATAGAAAAACAGTCACCTTTATAGTAACTTATTGCAGAAAAAAAAACTTTTACAAGAAGTGCGATAGTTGACCATAAAATCACGAGAATACAAATTGCGATCTTGGATTTTAAAATCATGTGAATATAAATCAACATAATGGATTTTGAAATCACGTGAATATGAAACTCGATATTCGATTTTGAAAATGAGAAAATACAAACTGCGATATAGAATTTTTAATGTACGAATCATGATGCGTAATTTTTAGATCGTGAAAATATGAATCACGGTATATATTTTTTTAATCACATGAATGCAAATTTCATTTAGCCTTATTTTAAATTGCGAGTCTTATTTTAAAATCCGCAAAAATACGAAAATCGATGTTTGATATAATAACAGCATGAGCGAATCATGACATTGGATTTTAAGCTCGTGTGAATACGAATCGCTACATAGGTCTTTAAAAACGCGTAAATACAAATCATGATATCGGATTTTTAAATCTCGTAAATAAGAATCGCAATGTAAGACATCCAGATCGCGCAAATAAGAATCGCAATGTGTAACTTTTAAATCAAGCAAACAACAAAAAGCTGTGTTTGATACAAAAATCGCGCGAATAAGAATCGAGACATTAGCAGATTCCGGGCTTCAGCATCGCTTGAATTCCGAAAATACGAGCTATCTGACGGGTGGATAAAAATGCAGAAAATCTTATCTTCTGCGAGTAAAAAATAGCTATGTAGTTCGAATTTTCGGTTTATCTTTGAAAATCGGAAGTTTATTTCAACGGCTGAATTTTCTGAAAAAACGGAATATTTATAAAAAAAACAAAACTTTCAGATAATCGGAGTTTTCGATTATGTGATTTGAACCTTAAATGATTAAATGCCAAATTAAAACATGGTAAACTAAATAATATGAAAATGGATAAACTTACTAAATCTGAAGACAATAAAAAAAAATTGGGTAAAAAAATTTAAGTGCATTTTGAACAATGTTCCATTTTTGGAGCATTGGAAATTGAGAGGAGATTTTTTACTGATTGCTGATAATGATTGCCTCAGCTGCATTCTAGCACATATCTTTGGTTAGAATAAAATGGCATCTTATTAGAAGACAATGATAATTGAAAATATCATTTTGGGAAATACATTAACAGCCATTTTATGCTTTTTAAAACATAAAATGATTATATGTTTAGAGATATTCTANTCAGGGGTGCTACTAAAGTAGCAACACTTCTCGCATCCTCCATGGTGAAGAACAAAATAGTTAAGTTAATATACATAAACGAAATTAACTAAGAAGCTTCTCTTCTGACTAACCTATTAAGAGAGTAATGCTTCGAACAGGGTAATGGTTTACACTGATGTATAATCTGTCTGGTCAAAAAAATGTAAAAATAACTGAAAAAGTTATAATTACTTACCTTATTCACTTTTTCTATTTGTTTGTATTCATTTTTAGCTGCAAACAGTCTTTTGCTTTTCTCAGCATATTTTTCAAAAAGTGAAACTTTATCAGTTGTATTACTAAAATAAATATAACACCCAGTTTTATAAGTAAAAAATACATATAAATCTCTTCATTATAATGAGGTGAGACTGCATACTTCAATATAAATTCTTTTCATGTAAACTTAGTAATAGTTACTTAAGAATTTCCCTTTTTGAGAAATCAAATTTCCCCTCGCAAAACTTTTTTCCAAAAATGTGATAATATAAATCCATTTAGTCAATTATATGATGTGATAATATGTGATTTATATGTTAATTATGTGATAATATAAATCAATTTTGCCATCTAGTTGGCAATATTGGTCAAGCAAGTAAAAAATTAGTATTAGTTACTTAATTTCCTTTTTTGAGACATCAAATTTCCCCCCGCAAAACTCTTTTCCAAAAATGTGATAATATAAATCCATTTAGTCAATTATATGATGTGATAATATGTGATTTATATGTTAATTATGTGATAATATAAATCAATTTTGCCATCTAGTTGGCAATATTGGTCAAGCAAGAAATTATAAAAGAATGATAAGTAAGCAGTTGTCGGTTTATTTATTCCGTTTCAGATAGAAACGAATCATAGAGAGTTCGATCGCAAAGTGTCCCTTCGTGAAAATTTTCTGGAACTATAGTCAATGATATACGCAAAGCTCAGAAAGGGCGATCTATGATAAATTTTCTAAAGGAGTTATCTTCTTGCTAAAGCAAAGAAATAATTTCCACACAAAAATGTGCAAGACATTTGTTTACACATAAACTTGTTCAAGTGCCTGAAACTGACTTATGATAAATAAGGCAAGACTTTGACTGTATTGTTAAGAAGTACTGGGGAGCTAGAAGCCTAGTGACATAATAGTCAAAGGCTGGCATTTGTTAAATAATAATAAAAAAAATAATAAAAAAGGCATATAACAAAAAAGAAAATCAAATCAGAAATAAGGGTGGGGTCAATTAAAAAAAAATTGTAATAATACTGATTCAGCAATAATTCATTCTGCTGAGGAAAAGAGGAAGATAAAGAAGCAGCTTCGTTTGGAAAATGTTTTGGATTTCTCTTTTTAAGCTACTAGTTTTGACACTGAGAAGTCTAGTGCTTCTGTATTCTCATCTAGTGAAAGTAATTAAACACTCAAGTTTAAAAAAGAATAATCTCTCTATATTTAAAATAATTCGAGTCGGAAAGAACTCGGGAACTGTATTCCTCGGATGTAGAACATTATTGGAACTTTAATACAGAATTTTATAATTACAATACAATCCCTACCTCTGTTCAGAAATAACTTTCTCGATTTCTTTTATCTGAGTATCAATATCTTCATGGGGCCTAGTTGGATCAATTCTTGGTTTTGGATCAACTTTTTTTCTTTCCTCAATAGTTTTCTGTAAATGTAGATTGAAAATTATCACGTATTTATAATTAAAATATATATGAAGATCAAATGGTAANCTCTCACCTGGTTTTTGGTTCTGCATCATCTTCGGCGGCTGCGCCAGTAATATTTCGCAGGTTCTTTTTCAGATTTTTCAATGTGAAATGATTTCACCATAAACCTTTCTTGGCATAAACGATTTTATTTAGATGCATACTTATGCCACGGCACAAACATGAAGTATATAGAAAATAATAGTAATTAATCACATAATCAATGAAACTTCGCGCTCCATCATAGAACATTCCAGTCTTCTCCCACCAAGCTAGAGAACCGCCCCCAGCTTCTTTTTTTTTCTTAAGTTTTTTTTTTCTTGCAGCGCCATCTATTGTCGACGATTCTTACACTATGCAATCATGCCCTAAACTCAAAGGTATATCAATTACATTTATTTAAAAAAATAATTGTCTTGGTGATTTGGTTATTAAATTCAACACAAAACACTTTTAGATGTCCAACTTAATAAAATAAAGATTAAATGTTATCAGTATTATCAGGCAACAAAATGGATACTTAGAAACACAGGGTTTCAGAACACTCAAAATTTACTTCAACTGCAACAACTGGTTATTTTACATTATTAAAGAATATTGAAGTATGTTTCAAAAGCATAATAATTTCACAAAATGAACCCCTTTTTCACAGCCTTAAGAAAATTATTTTGCTGACGTCATGCTATTAGATTACTAAAACTTTCTTGAAATATAAAAAATAACTCCATTTATTAAAAATAAAAAAAGCTTAGTTTTTGATTAAATAGAACTGTAAGGTAGGAAAATCGTTTAAATAATTGAAAAATCAGAATAATCTGCATTTTAATTTGCAACAATTGATCTTGAGAAAAACTCATTTTTTTATACATTCCTCTTTCAGGGTTGCAACAAAAAATAGTAGCCAAAAACTAGGAAAAAAATTGTCTAAATAAGAACAAAAATTCATGAAAAATATGACTAAAATTTTGTTAATGACTTAATTGTCATATACCATGATCCATTCAGTCAAGTTGGTGGCAAATATGATATTTTTTATCTAAACGTAAATGTTTATACACACATATATATATATATCAGGGGTGCTACTCGCAAAATATCAAATTGTCTCACCAGAAACCAGAAATTGCATTTCGTCTCAGTTAAAATCTCTTTTTGTCTCAGCTAAAATTGTCTCAGTGTAATAACTAAACAACACAGTCCACAAAATTGTTTTGTGGACTCTGTTGTTTTCATATATATTGCATTTATCATTTATGCCAATGAATAGTATCTGTTCCAGAATTTTACAAAGTAAATTTTAACTTTTTTATTTTTTAAAATATAATGGTGTAACCTTTCTAAAAAGAAATATCTATTTAGTTTTGGTAATTCAAAAGGGAAAATNTGACATACAATTGTGTACTAATCTATTATTATAAAAACGATTACATTGATATTTAATATTTAGTGAAAAAAATTACCAATTGAAAAAATGAAGCTATATTTTTCCTCAGTTCATATAAGACACAATTACTACTTGAAAAACTACCTGGTTTAGCAAATTAAAACTACTGACAATATATATTAATATTTCATTTCTTTTAATAAATACTGTTATGTGATTTATAGCAAATATATCAGTAATATTACTTTTTAAATTATATTGGAAAAAAAAAACTTTAACAATGAACCGAATCATTATGTTCATATTATAGTCTAATCTAACTACAGCCCTCTGAAACATATCAATATCAGTGAAGTAGAAATATATAGTATTGTTATAAAATTGTTATTTTAGTTTGAAAAATTACACGTATTTATAATTAAAATATATATGAAGATCAAATGGTAATTAAATGAATAATCCCCAGAAACCGAAGCAGAGATGTATGATTGATCAGAGATGTACAAGCAATGGTTTGAGGAAAAAAATTTGGCCCATAAAAAGCATTATAAAATATTATTAATATTAAAAGTGTGAAAGAAAAAGATTTCAGAAAACATTTTTTCAGTCATGTTTTGTAGTAATGAGTTGCTGGAATAGTTTAAAGCCTCGCTTTAAGTTTCGTTGGTGACAGTGGGTTTAGCAGTTAAATGCAATTTATTACAAATTTGAACAATTATGTTATAGGAAAATATTATAATTTTAAAATAAAGATTTTTTAACCATCATATCAAAAATGTAATAATAAAAAATTGTGTTTTTTGAATACTAATTGAACTTTTGGGGTAAATGAAAATTTTAATTTCTAGCATTTTCCTTTTATATATGTTGCAATTAAGAAATGTTTATGCTTCAACACTATGCAATCATGCCCTAAACTCAAAGGTATATCAATTACATTTATTTAAAAAAATAATTGTCTTGGTGATTTGGTTATTAAATTTAACACAAAACACTTTTAGATGTCCAACTTAATAAAATAAAGATTAAATGTTATCAGTATTATCAGGCGACAAAATGGATACTTAGAAACACAGGGTTTCAGAATACTCAAAATTTATTTCAACTGCAACAACTGGTTATTTTACATTATTAAAGAATATTGAAGTATGTTTCAAAAGCATAATAATTTCACAAAATGAACCCCTTTTTCACAGCCTTACAAAAATTATTTTGCTGACATCACAATAACATGCTATTCGATTACTTAAACTTTCCTGAAATATAAAAAATAACTCCATTTATTAAAAATAAAAAAAAGCTTAGTTTTTGATTAAATAGAACTGTAAGGTAGGAAAATCGTTTAAATAATTGAAAAATCGGAATAATCTGCATTTTAATTTGCAACAATTGATCTTGAGAAAAACTCATTTTTTATACAATTCCTCTTTCAGGGTTGCAACAGAAAATAGTAGCCAAAAACTAGGAAAAAAATTGCCTAAATAAGAACAAAAATTCATGAAAAAT
>NC_092208.1:60801499-60817295 GCF_043381705.1 Parasteatoda tepidariorum
TAAAAAGCGGAAAAATCTCATCCCTGCAGAGGAAAAGAAATTTTGGATCAAGTATGGGAAGAAAAACACCTTCATGGAGGACTTTTTGATAGAACTAATCCACATTTACTTTACATGAAGAGGAAAACCACAAAAACCTCCTACAGTTAGCCTGACTGTAAAGGAACTCTATCAAATAATCCATCTATCGCTGGGCCACCTCATTGGGAGGCAAGCACTTCTACACCACGAGATGCATTCGAATTTAAAACGTCATACTACTTCTTTTACTTTTAGAGACGATAATAATTAAAATTAATATAACTATCATTATAATTAAGATTATTTGAGATTTATTTTGCCACAAATAAATTTCACGTTTGTGAATAAACATAAATTTTAAGCTGCATCAATGGTTCAAGAACTTAAAACCTAAATTTTACTAGAGGACATCATATGTTAATTTTACATACACTTACTTGAAGATTTAAAGAAAATTTTCATTTTAGAAATGAACCCTGTGGTGTTTATCATTTTTTGATAAATGTTTCAACAGAATTACTTTTTTAATAACATCAATTGTTTTTTAATAGAATAGAATTTTCAATTCTTGAAAAAGTGGTCACTATTTCAAGTGCTAACAGTTTCCAGCTACGAAATTTCCTAATTTTGTACTATAATGCATCATATTATAAGTAAATGCTAATGTTTTCTTCTCAATATTTATTAAACATAAAAGAAATTTAATTTTTGCTATAAGAGGCTTTCTTAAATTTATATTATTCACAGACAGTAAATAAGAATAGAAAAAACCATTATTCTAGACTAAAAAAAAAATAAATAAATAAAAAAAAACATACCCCCAATCTTTCAAATGCTCCATTTAGGCTAGTTACTAAAGCTCGTTGCTGGTTAAATTTTACCCTGATTTCTTCATGTTCAGTTACATGCATTTTAAGTTTCTCTTCAGCTTTCCTCAGTTCCTCTTGTTTTTTGTCCAAATCAGCTTTCAGTGACGTATATTCATCATACTAAAACATATAATATCATCATTTACCTAAATAAAAGTATTTTAATAATTAAACAAATTTAATTAATATCAAGTAAATTTAAAGTTAATTATTAATTTAAAATTTTTGTTACTTATATTTGTCAAACAAACTTTTCAAACATTGAGCATAAAAAATAGATACCAGATTCTTATAAAAATTGGCAAGTTATAATGGAACTTTAGCAAAAGGTATAAAACTATGATGATGATCAGCAGGTTTGCCGAAAACTTCAATGTTTAAAGTAATAATAATAACAAATGAAATTATGAGTAAAGAGATACTCCAGGTTCTATTAGGAAACACAAAAATGCAGCACAGTTATGTTGTTTCTAATGGCACTTGAACAAGTCAAACTTGCCAGCCAATGGTTTTTCCAGAATCAAGTCAGAAAAGTGTGATTCTTGTTTGATAAGAGAGAACCGCAAGTGTGAAAGTACTTCTTAACTCAGAGCCCCATGAACAGATGGCAGCTCCATCCATTTACAAGATCAACTTCTCAATTTAGATATAGGTCTGAAGGGGAAGGAAATTTTCTCCAGATTCCTGTAACCATGGTACTGCGCCAGCAACCGAGCACAATTCATTCGATTTCACAGACTTCATGACCACATACATCCCATGCACTCGGCGGGTTTTAGTGGAGTAGAGGTTCATAAGCCGCCCTGTACCTTTCATAATAAAAATATTTTTACAGCTTAATAAATAAAAAGAACTTGTAATAAAATACTTCACAACAAACCAATTGTGTAAAGTCACGTCGAACATAAATACCAAGGATTAATATTAAATTCTTCTACAAGAGGGAAAATGCTGAAAAGCAGACAAACCTTGTTGTGCGTAATCCCTTAACTTAAAATTTTTGGAATAGAGGTACATGTTAAATTATTAGAGTTTAACAGTGAACTACAGCAAGCAGGAGGGTAGTTTCCATTACATATAAAGTATTAAACTGGATTTCGGTGAACAGATTAAGCAAAACAAGCTTAAATCACCGATCATTTTGAAGAGAAATGTATAAGCACTCCCTAAGGCTTGTGAGCTACAGTAAGCAAGTTGTGTAGCCCTTAATAAAGCAGTTACCATTTTTTTCCGGCCATGGGATCCTAAATGATCAAATTACTTTGTGTGGAAACCTAACTTCATTAACAGTTGTAAATATACTAACTAAAGATCACCAATTATTTTGAAAATATTTACCCACCTAAATTTGATATTGGCATATGCATAAAATAAATTAAATGACTTAAATTATGGTTTTCAAAAACATTGAAAATAGTCATCAGTGAAACATAATTCTATATTCTACAATTTGGCTATTTTGTTTTGAAATGAAAATTTTGATGAGAAGTACTATTGAAATTTTTTTTATAAAAGCATATTCTTTTAAAAATTTTGAGATATTTTTATTAGAACTTCACTTAAACTATTTCGCAGAAATAGCCGAAATATTAAATAAATGATTCATTATTGATTGGATATAAATATTGACTACAAGTTTCAAAGATTAATAAAGAGTCAATGCCTGTTTTAAATAATGATTCAACTTGAAATGCTTAGCTTTGTTACCATAGTCACCGCCACCACAGTAGATCCTGAGAGTTAGCAAGTGATAGCAAGAAAGATTAACCTCTAATATGTTTAATCCAGGGAGATCGAAGCTTTTACCAGTATGTCATACATTACTGAAATCCCTATTAATCGGTTAAGTAAATGGTAATTGGTTCAAAAATTACATTTAGAAAAAACTTTTGAGTAGACCTAAACGGCATAAAAGTAAAATCGAAATAAGGATTTGAGAAGTAGTTTTGGTAAAAAACTCAGACAACTTTTGCATCTCAATACACATTTAAAGATAGCATATCAAATTAAGATAAATAAAAAAACAAATTTTAAAATAATTCAAATTCAATAAAGATCTTCAAATGAATTTATTTGCACTCTCTTAGTATAGCAAATTTGTATTTCAAAGCCAATATTTATTCTCTAACAAGGCTTAAACTGAAATTGATTATATTTTAGCATTAAATATATCTTTCAGAATTGCAATAAATGACTACTTTAAGTTATCAAATTTGCCAACAGAAGACCCACAGCTTATCTACTCAAGCCCGTGTGAACAAAAGCAAACATTTTCAATAAACTTAATTATAGACAGGAAAACTTTGTTTTGAAATTATTACAATATATTACAAAGTTCTTAACTTTGTAATTCTAGATATAAACCAGAATGCAGGCCAATGCCCAAATTATAGTTAAATAATTACTACACAATTTAAAAATTATATTAAATATTAATTTTTTTGTTGACAAATTTGTATATGTTCAAACTAGTCACTCTCTCCTCTAATTATTGATTTATTTTCGAGTTAAAATACAAAGTATTTGCATTAATCTTGATATTATTTTTGCTTAGACTATGTAGTTCTCTGGATATGTTATTTAGCAAAAATGACTGCTTGTGACTAGCCCATATGTTAACATAAATTTTGAAAGATGTGGATTGAAGATTAATGTTTTAGTAAAAATAAGTCCAGTATCATTAAGTTATGAGCAATTATTTGCTATAATTTTGAGCTCTAACTAGTGACCTTGAATTATGACGCCCATTTTCATTTAAACCACAGGAGTCATTATATTGAGCATCAGCTGTACTTCAATTTTGTAAATAATTGCTAAAAAAGTTATTAAAATATATTTGGATTAAAAAAAAGAATTTTGTATAACACCTCCCCAGTTTTGTTTTTGAAGTTCAAAATGCATCTGATTGATTGGATTCTTTGATAAGCAGAAATCTAATTATCTAAAAATACAGAACAAACCACATATTCATTAAAAATTTGAAGCACATAATTCAGGGACTGTGAAAATAGGGAGTTAAGCAAGATGGTAAAAGTTGGAAAAATTTAAAAAAAAAAAAAAATGAATATAAAAGGGAAAAAGTGAGAATTTTTTTTTTAAAAAGAAAGATGATAAAAATTTAAGACAATTTTGGATTTATATATTATTTAAGAATCATTTGAATTTGTTAAAAAAAAACAACTTTCCAGCTGAAAATTGCTTAAAAAAAATCAAAATGAGAACTATATGACCAAAAGTTGCCTTTTTGTCACAACATGCATTAAAAAATTACAGGGTTGACGGCTCACCATTTCAGGCACATTTCTCGGTTCTTCAAACTGCTTATATTCTGCAATCAAACCATTAATATCAGCTTTTGATGTTGTTAGATTCACAATTTTATTTTTCAATTTATCTAAAGTAGAATGGCACTTTTGAAGTTGTAATCGCCCATCAGTCATTGCACTTTCTCTCTTTTTTATTTCAATATCAATTGTTTCGATTTCCTCCTGGAGTTTTCTATAACAATTTAAAAAAAAATTAACAGCACTTGAAAAACTTTTTCTTATTTAAGTGCACTTTATTTAGACACAGATACGAAAATGGCTAAAAAAGTACAAAAATTGCTACCTCAATGGAAAAAATAAATATTCATAAGATAAATTAGAATAAAATCTTTCAAGAAAATATTTACATGACGAACAAAAAGATTACATCTGTAAATGTATGAATGCTCCAGCAAGTTGTGCATAATTTTTCGAAGACACTAATACCAGCAGATTTTTCAAAAAATATAATGAAATAAAGTTAAAATACTGCATTTGTAATTTTAATTTGGTGCGATCAGGGATTGATTTGCAGAAGAGGAAGACCATAGAACTTTTTTTCCAGAAACTTTAAGACAAAAAATTTAATTATGGAAACTATAGCTCATTTTATTAAGCACACACTTCCTATATGAGCAAGTTTCAAAATTAATATACATACTAAAATTTATACAAAAATTCTGTTTTTAAATAACACTATAATATAATATTCCCTTTATTCTTTTTTACTTAAAAAATTCACAGGATATAATAAAAAGAAAATACATTTATAGATCTTTGATATGAACTGAAATACATTCCTTTTATCAAACCACATGATTTTTTTAACATAACAAATGAGTAAGGATAATTATTGAAAGGAATGAGATCTTTGATATGAACTGAAATACATTCCTTTTATCAAACCACGATTTTTTTACCATAACACATGAGTAAGGACAATTATTGAAAGGAATGAGGTCTTTGATATGAACTGAAATACATTCCTTTTAACAAATCACATGATTTTTTTAACATAACAAATGAGTAGGAACAATTATTGAAGGGAATGAGGTCTTTGATATGAACTGAAATACATTCCTTTTATCAAACCACATGATTTTTTTTACATAACAAATGAGTAAAGACAATTATTGAAAGGAATAAGGTTAAGAGCATAGGTCCACAATGTTAAGGAATAAATTATATTCGTATTATTCTTTGGGTCTCGATGCCCTTGTTAGAATGCTTTCTAGAAAAGCAAGAAATAACAAAAACTGTTAATTGATAAATAAATATCTATATGCCTTAAAAGGATATAACTCAAATTTTATTTATGTACATAATATATTCTTTTATTCTACATAGGTAAAAAACAACAATAAACAAAATATTTGTTAAGTGGCTTTCACATTTTATTATTCTGGCAAATCAATCACTTAAGATATTTCTAATTTGCATTTGTCCATTGATAATTAACTTTTCACAATTATTGTACGAACTATGCCTTGGAGAGCCATGTACAGAAAAAATCAAATAAGTGTTTATCAGTGATAATGATTAATTTAGAAAATGTACAGAAAAAAAAACAGTAAAAGATGAATATCATCAGATTATGCTACTTATACAAGATAGTTTTCATCGACATTATGAGATAATTGTACATTTGTAGGTTATCTTGACGCAAAATAGTGACAATAAAGATTTAATAGTATTTCATCACAGTTTTACATGAAAAAACCAAATATTTGTAGGCTGGTTTTCACATTTCACTAATTAGGCAAACTAATCACTTCTAACTAACTGATTAGTTTGCCTAATTTCACTAACTATGATACATCTAACTTGTATGTATTTTAATGAACTAATTAACCTTTAACGATTATTGCAGAAAGTATGCTGAACCATGTATAGAAATAATTAAATAAACATATAACAGTGATCAGTAGAGCCCGGATTTTGATGACCTAAAAAATCTCAATTAATGCCCTTAAAAAGTGCAAAAAATGCCCTTAAAAAGTGCGAAAAATGCCCTTAAAAATTCGACAATTGCGCTGAAAATGCCTTATGACATGACTTAAATAAAGTAAAAATATTGAACTAAAACAATGTTTTACTCTTTAAAATTATTATGAGTCATTTCAAAAAATATAAAGCAATGCAATACTTGTTCATTAAAGTTTGAAAAATATGTTTTATATCCTAAAATAACAAAAAAAAAAAGGAAAATATATTGACTCCAAAACATTTTCATTTTGTATAAAAACTTTAATGAATATAACAACTTCCTTCTCATAATATTGCTAAATATCAGAATTACGTAGGATTATTAAATTTTCTTTGATATTTTGAAATGTAAACTAGCGTTTCTTGTCTGAAAGTAAATTTTTATACCTGGAGAAGCTTCTTTCTACGTCTACTGATGTTATTGGTGCGTACTTGAAAAAGACGCTCTCACTTACTGACAATTATTCTTCAATTTGAAAAGATGTCGCTTAACCTGTTAATATCCTAGAGATTTTCTTCATTGTTTGGAAGCCAGTGTAATAATAAAAAATTGTAACAAAATAATAAAAATTGGAAAAAAATTATCAAAAAATTAAAAAAATGCTTTAAAATGCAAAATACACCGAAAAATTTAAAGAAAAATGCCCTATAATTATAAAAAAAATGCTTTAAAGGACAAAGAATGTCCAAAAATGCAAAAGTCATCAAAATCCGGGCCTCAGTGATCAGCATTCATTTAGAAAAAGTACAGAAAAAAAACAATGTTATCAGATTATGTTACTTACGGAAGATAGCTCTCATCTATATTTCGAGATAAAACATTAGTAGGTCTTCTTGATGCAGAATAATAACGATAAGGGTTTAATAGTATTTCATCACAATTTAACAGAAAAGCTGAATAACATTTTGCAGGAGGATTATCCAACATTACGTTTTGCGCAGTTGTGATATCTTCAATGAGAATTATGTTTTCAATACTGAGCTATAAAGTTAAACAAAAAACAGTCAAAATACATGAATCAATAGTAAAGAAAACATAAAATGAAATTAAAATAAAACTTTTGGAATGCTGAAAAAATTTACATTTAAACATTTGTCTATATAATCATACACTTACCAAAATTTAAAACTAAAAATACCTTACAATTTTTTAAGAATGTTCAGGTATTGCTAATTTGATATATTTACAAGTAATTTAACAACATTTTAAATAAAATTCTTTTTCATCATTTGTAGAGTAAATCCCAGTGAATAAGTCAACCTTTCAAAAATTTACAAAAATCCTGCAGTAGACTCACACACTGGTATTAAAGTTAGACTTTCGTTGATTGTAATTATACATACATAATAAACAATGAGACAGATATGATATGAATAACTCTGTATTAATTTATCTTCCCTCTTTAATAAGTTAATAACTTTAATAAGATCAATCAATAATTTCAATGTAAAATTTTCAATTGGTAAAATTTAAAATAATAAACTAACGTTTAATTTTAATAGCAGCACTGATGACTTTAGAAAATGAGCAAGTTAATAACTACTTTTGCTTTTAAATTATTTTCTGATTTATTATTTAATAGTATAAAGATTCATTTAACTTGTTTCAACATTGAATTTCATTGAAGNCAAACTAATCACTTCTAACTAACTGATTAGTTTGCCTAATCAGTTAGTTGCTTAATTAGTTACTAATTAGTTTGCCTAATTTCACTAACTATGATATATCTAACTTGTATGTATTTTAATGAACTAATTAACCTTTAACGATTATTGCAGAAAGTATGCTGAACCATGTATAGAAATAATTAAATAAACATATAACAGTGATCAGCATTCATTTAGAAAAAGTACAGAAAAAAAAAAACCAATGTCATCAGATTATGTTACTTACGGAAGATAGCTTTCATCTATATTTCGAGATAAAACATTAGTGGGTCTTCTTGATGCAGAATAATAACGATAAGGGTTTAATAGTATTTCATCACAATTTAACAGAAAAGCTGAATAACATTTTGCAGGAGGATTATCCAACATTACGTTTTGTGCAGTTGTGATATCTTCAATGAGAATTACGTTTTCAATACTGAGCTATAAAGTTAAACAAAATACAGTCAAAATACATGAATCAATAGTAAAGAAAATATAAAATGAAATCAAAATAAAACTTTTGCAATGCTGAAAAAATTTACATTTAAGCATTAGTCTACATAATCATACACTTACCAAAATTTAAAACTAAAAATACCTTACAATTTTTTAAGAATGTTCAGGTATTGCAAATTTGATATATTTACAAGTAATTTATCAACATTTTTAATGAAATTCTTTTTTATATTTTGTAGAGTAATTCCCGGTGAATAAGTCAACCTTTCGTTAATTGTAATTATACATACATAATAAACAATGAGACAGATATGATATGAATAACTCTGTATTAATTTATCTTCTTACTTTAATAAGTTATATATAATTAATTTTGCATTTTCTCTCATCATATATTTTTTTTACATTAAAAGAATTTTTTTCCGAAGCAATACTTTCAATTATGCTCAGAAAAAAATTAAGTATGTAATAAAAATTAAGATAATTTATTCAAGAGTATTTCACACAATATAACACTATGAAAACCTTCGAAACATACAATAAAGCTACAAAAACGAAGATTCCAGAACATCATCTGCGTCGGATTTAATTTAATTACATCAGCAGTGTCGTCATACAGATCCCATTCTGCAATGGATTCTACTTTATCCTCATTTGCTAAGTCCAACAAAAAATAGTCTTCAACCCACTCAAAGATTTCAAAATTCCGCCCTTTTCAAAGGATCTTATAATAACATGTTTTTTTATGGGTCTATTTAGACACCAGACATACCAGAAATTTGCCATCTCGTTATCAAAAATGGGAGGACAAAGACAATTAATAATTTTTCATAACTCATTCTTAAATAATCTCTAATTTAACAGGCAAAACATGAAAGCTTTTTGCATCTTATGATTGCTCTTTGACATCTCACACTGCTTGCCAAGAATTTGAAATGTTTTAGTAAATTATCCAGCGTTTTTTTCCCCCTTCTTTTTTTTGTTAGCCACAACTGAACTACACATAAATATAATAATATAATGAATTAGTTATTCATAATAACTTTTTAATTTTTTAACAATAGATAACTTGTATGTCATTAGTAAATCACTATATTAATATTTAACATATAAAAAATTTTTAAAAATTAGTTTAACATAGTGGAATGTTAGTAATATAATTTAATGCAGATAGATCAATCAATAATTTCAATGTAAAATTTTCAATAGGTAAAATTTAAAATAATAATCTAACGTTTAATTTTAATGGCAGCACTGATGACTTTAGAAAATGAGCAAGTTAATAACTATTTTTGCTTTTAAATTATTTTCTGATTTATTATTTAATAGTATAAAGATTCATTTAACTTGTTTCAACATTGAATTTCATTGAAGATACAATAAAAATAACTGAATAATTATTTTTACATGCTCTTTAAGCAGTTAAATCTGTAAAAAAATCATGATTCAAAATTTTTGATGCAAAAATAAATTTTATGATGCAACAACAAAAACTTAAGAGATATGTAAAAAATATAAATTGCACAACTAAGTTATACTTAGGACACAAAATTTTGAAGTGTGAAATGCCATTAGAGTTGAAGTCAAACTTCACTTTAATTTTTATTTTATTCTTATTTATTTTTTCAGCAATGTGAAAAAGAAAAACTGACATTGCTCGTAAAATTACTGAACCATGATGCTTTTACCAATTTTTTTTGAAAGAAGAAAGCAAAGTTTGGAGGCGTGACAGTTCTTTATCAAGACACAAGATATATTTGAATGCTGGTATTTCTCTTATTCAGAGTGATATTAATCGATTTATTAAAAATATTTTTTCAATACTTTTAGGGCTGATATGATAACTTACTTGATCAATGAGACAGTTTGCTATCACTGGATCTTTAATTGTCAGTATATCCAAAACAGTTGGAAAATCATTTGTTTGAGCTTGATGTTGAGAAACATCATGCATCTAAAAGTAAACAGATTTTTCTTAGCGGTTTGTTCTTACTTTCAGTACTAAATATGATTATGTCCAAAATCACATAAAAATTAAAAAAAGTATATATATATATATACATATATATATGTAAAATGATGCAGTCGGACCGAGCAGGAAAACAGACACAGGATTTTAATTAAATCAGAGTAACTTTTATTTGATCATTCTAAGTTGAGTGGGAGCGAAGAAGTGATGTTTACTCCATCAGCAAACAGTTTTTCTGGTAGGGAAAATCTTGCAAAAAATCCTAAAATGTCTCTATCTAGGGAAAAGAGGGAAATCTCAGAAATTACTATTGGTTAATGAACTTGCTCGAGTGATTCCCACGGCTTAAAAGGGAAAAAAGATCTTTATTTAAATTTATGCATAGTTGGGCCAAAAANATATATATACATACATATATAATAAGAATAATATAAAAAAAGAATGTCAATCGTATAAAAACTATAACTATCTCATTTTATAATTATAAAAATTTTGAAACTTCTATCAAAAATGTTTTTTACATTTTACTAATCAATGCATATTTTTAAAGCAAAAATTAAAAATTCTTAACTTCTTAGTGATAAAAGGTTAGTTTCAATAAATAATATTTTAAATAAATTTTTTGAGAAAGCCTAAAAATAAAGTAGTAAATAAAAATAAAGTATAAGCAGTAATAAATAAGCAATAAATTAATAGTTAATTAAATACAGTCGAACTAGTTTATAACGAGCAGAAAGGGACCGTAACATGTACTCGTTAAATCCGAGTGCTCGTAATAAACGGGTACTTAAGACAGGCTTGCAACCAGAAGAGGGGGGGGAAGCTTGGNTTGGGAAGTCAAATGATTGAGTTTACTTAAAATTTAATTAATACTTACTTGAATTACATAAAATTAATTTAATTAAATACTTTTCTTAATTTAACGACAACTAACTCCCCTCCCCCCCGAACCAGCAAAAAATTTCTAGTTGCACAACGGTCTTTAAGGAAAGAAAAATAAAGGAAAAGATTCTTTTCGTTTTTTTTTTATTTCGCGCGTTTATCATTTTGAAAAAAAAAAGATAAGACAGAAAGACTAGAAAGATGAGAAAAAAGATTGCAAGACAGAAAAATATTACTCGCTAAAACCGGGTCTTGTTCGTTAAAAGTGATTTCTGTTCCATAGATTTAACATTGATCCAACCAAATATTCTCGTTCCCCTCGTTAAATTTGAGTTTTCGTTAAAAACGAGTTCGACTGTAAAATTTAAACGAGTAAATAAATGAATAAAAACTTCTGTTTCTAGATGCTTTTAGCTTCATGTAAAATTTTCATACATGGATTTTTTTATTTGTAACCTTTGTTGCACAGCTGACCCAATTTTTGAGTTTACGAGTACCAATGTTCAACTCCGTAGCTTTATAATTTTGAACTCAATTAGGAAAATAAGGAAACTCTCAGATCAAGTTGACATTTAAGCCATTAGCATCATGGAAAAACAAGCTATTAATTAATGAAAAATAATAATTTTAAAATAAGGCATGAATTGTAAAAATATTGTCCTTATAGAATTTAAATTAAAAACGGTAGAGAAAACTATTAATTTTCACCCACTTGTGCTCACAGTCTAGGGACAGTTATAAATATGCATCATTGGTTTACAAGAATTGCGTGTCAAACAAGTTTAGTATTTTTTAAATAATTAATAATATTATATTATAATTTAGTCTTTGCTCTCCACACATTGCTGTTACGTATACTAGTTGAATAAAACAACATAACCATCTTCAACTGAAGCTCAAGAACTCTCCTACTACAGATAAGGGAAAACGCCATGATTTATTTGTGATCGATCAACAGCAAATGAAGAAAGAACGGCCAAACAAGCGTGCTTGACATCACCGACGTTTGTTGAATGCATGAGAATGCTACATCACCACAAACAGGTTTCACAAAACATAAGATCTAAACTTTATAACAATCTATCAAAAAAAAACCTTTTAGTATGCAGCTTTGTTGAGCCTGGGGTTTTGCTTTTAAAAACATTTCTGCTGCATTAAAGAATTCATCAATGCAGTATGCTTCTGTAACTGAAAAACACAGATGTTTCGTAAGAATTATGTAGCAGAATGGTCCGTTTTATCACATTTCAATAAATCAACATTTCCCCATATTTTTTTTAAGTCCTATAGTTTTAATAGGATGTTATTAGAACATATAAATTCCAGTATGAGTTAACACTTTTTGATTCAACCAATGCTTTACTCTGGACTTCTGCCAAGTAGAACTGCTACTCATGTCAATCCCTAATGGTAAGTGAAAGGAGAACCAAGGATGAGGAAGGGAAAAAAAACAAAAATAGGTTGAGCAGAAGACATGACATCAATCCATGCTGCTCAGCTGAAATGTTTGTGAAGTGA
Organism: Parasteatoda tepidariorum; assembly: GCF_043381705.1. NCBI lineage: Eukaryota > Metazoa > Arthropoda > Arachnida > Araneae > Theridiidae > Parasteatoda > Parasteatoda tepidariorum. The sequence continues at coordinate 60,814,156 of NC_092208.1, forward strand.
GGAGGCAAACAAAAATATGAATGCACAAACGAATGCGAGAAAGGAATGCACAATTTCAAGTGTAGCATGCCTTATTTTTTTACGTAGCTTATATACAAGTTTTGAATGAATTTGCATATGAGAAGCATACTCCTTTGCTTATAGAAGGATGGGTTTATATTCAGAAATATACAGTACTTATGGCATAGTAAAGTAAGGTTTTCATACTAAGGATTTTAGAGCAAATAAAGAATAAATAGCATTTTCCGCTTCATAAATAAAAGAGCAATAAATAAAATAATATAGATTGATTAGTATTAATGATTTAATACAGGGGTGTCAAACTCAAAAGCTAACTTCGGCCAAATAAGCAATGCTTAACTTTTGGTGGGCCGCAAAAAAAATCAATGTTTATAGAAACAAATATTTTTATTTTGAATAGTACATTGTAATAAACATATATAAAGTTAAATTATTAATTACGTCCTGATACTTGACATCTCTTCTCTGCTACTATCTTTTCTATTTCGGGGAGATATTTTATTGGCCGAGACCACTTTCAAAATTGACCCAATGTGAGCGTTATTAATACGGTTTCAGACAGGAGATTTATTTCCATTCTTAACAGAAAATAATTGCTCTCACTGATCAGTACTTAATTAAAATAATTCTATAATACTAAATAATTTTATATGCGAATTTTCCAGTATTTTCAAACCTTGCGGTAAATATTCGTAAAATTCAAGCACACCCACTTCAATGAATTTTGCCTTCAAATTTGAGTAGTACTGAAACTCAATTATTTCCACTTGCATATTACTGCAAACAATTAAAAACCCCTAGAGTTAGGGATGACTTTCAGTCCCAACTAACTATGAAGCTTGATGAAAAAGCAATCGAAAATATTGATTGCATAGATGGAAAGTGGACTTCTTTCAAAGAACACATGCGATTGGACACATGCGATAATGTAATAAGCAAAATAAAAAGAGCTGAGAAAAAGGATATGCTTGTTACAGAATGTCGCAACGCGACCCAAAGAAAAAACCAGGGTGGGTAGCCAAATCTTTGAATCAAAAATAAGCACTTTTTAAAAACTTTTCAAGCACTTTACAAAAATTTTCAAGCACTCGAAAAATTCATATTCAATCAATGATATTATTAAAAAACAAAAACTTTTTATAAATAGTTTTAGCGTTAAAAAAAAACCCCCAAAAGAAACAGGCGTAAATCGAAACAATCAGTACTTTCCCACATCACCGAGTGAATTCAACTTGACCCTGAACTCAGAACAAAAGTACCGTTACCCCCTACGTCAAAAAAAGTGTTAGAAGTAAAATAAAATAAACAAGAACAAAAATAAAATGAATTAAAAATAAAAACATTTCATAAGGATCTGATATTCTCTATCCGAATTGGAACACCCGGGTTTCGGTTTCAAGTGTGCGCATGCGCAAGTCATAACGTGGGTACGACATGAAGTCCGCGTGAATGATTACGTAGCAAACTCCCCATTTTTCGTGAAATGCATGGGATCCACCAGATATCACTGAAGGGAAGAAAAAAAATTATTCGGAAAAAAGCACTTTTTAAAAACGCCAGCTGAAAAAAGCACCTTAAAAAGCTTTTAAAAACGAAATCCCCAAAAAAGCACCTTTAAGTACTTTTAACAAACGCTACGCACCCTGAAAAACGATGCATATAATATGATGCTCAGTAAAAAACACTCGAGAACATCAGTAGAGAAATACAAAACTGCAAGAAGAGAAGAAAAGAAAGTTCATAGGTAGAAGAAAAAGGTTTTTCACGAAGACCACTTTAAGGATGTCGAACATCTCCGAGGGTCTAATGAGAGCAGAGCTTTCTTTCGTGGCATTAACTTTGGTCGTCAGGAGTTCAAACCTAGAACTAACCTTTGCAGAAATAAAGATGGAGATATTTTAAGCGATAAAACTGACATTCTTAATAGGTGGAATGAACACTTCGACAATCAACTTAACGTAGAGTGCGTTCAGACAGAGTCCTGCTCACCAAACGTTAAGCAAGAGTGTATTGCACCTCTTTCAATGATTGAGATTGAAGAAGCAGTTCAAAAACTTAAGAACAACAAGGCTCCTGGCCCAGATTTGATATCACCAGAATTCATCAAAAACTCAGGACCAGATGGGTTAAAGGCCATACATAATATTCTAACATCAGTATGGGAAAAAGAGATACTCCCTGAAGAATGGAAACACAGCACTGTTTGTCTTATACACAAAAAAGGAGACATTCTTGAATGTTCTAACTACCGGGGTATCAGCCTGCTCTGCACTGCATATAAAGTCTTCTCAAAAATTCTATTTTTCTATTTAACAGACTTAGCAGACCCTATGTAGAAAACATCATTGGTGAATACCAGTGCAGTTTTAGGAAGGGCAGGTCTACAACTGACCAAATATTTTGCATAAGACAGATTCTGGAAAAGACCAGGGAACTTGGAATTGGTACCCCCCACCTATTTGTGGATTTCAAAACTGCTTACGACAGTGTAAACCGGAAGCGACTCATTGAAGCTATGCAAGAATTCAATATCCCGGACAAGCTTGTACGACTCACCACACTTACACTGTGTAAGACCATGCAGAAAGTTAAAATCCAAAATGACTTCTCGGAACCAATGGAGGTAAAAAATGGTGTAAGGCAAGGCGATGCATTGGCATGCCTACTCTTCAATTTGGCATTAGAAAAAATTATCAGAGATTCAGGAATCAATACCAGAGGACATATCTTTCATAAGTCTGTACAAATTTTCGCATTTGTCGATGACATTGACATCATAGCGCGAACACAATCTGACTTAAAGCAAGCTTTTCTATCCATGGAAAAAAAGAGGCAGAAAAAATGCATCTCACTATTAACCAGGAGAAAACCAAGTATATGCAATGCACCAGAATAACTGATTCTACAACTCACTTGCAAATTTTTGAATACAAGTTTGAAAAGGTTAACAGTTTTTTTTTTAAAAATCTTGGTTCTGAAGTCAACTTTAATGGCAATATCGCACCCGAAATACAAAGAAGAATCAATAGTGCAAGTAAATGTTCTTATGGATTAAAAAAATATTTAAAATCAAACCTACTAAAAAGAGATACTAAACAGTTAATTTATAAATGCTTAAT